>NW_027514613.1:0-160119 GCF_048772815.1 Callospermophilus lateralis
CTTTCAATATAAGTGTTATTCGCCAGTCCCAGCTTTAGGCTACATCAAGAGGAAACAAACCTTAGAGATAGAACGTAGAACTACTTTATTGTGTCAAGTTTCAAGAAGCTAGCACAAACCGTGTTTGATTTAGAGTTCTAGCTGCATCTGTCAATATAGGAGAAAACAGAGTGA
Source organism: Callospermophilus lateralis (assembly GCF_048772815.1). Classification (NCBI taxonomy): domain Eukaryota; kingdom Metazoa; phylum Chordata; class Mammalia; order Rodentia; family Sciuridae; genus Callospermophilus; species Callospermophilus lateralis. The sequence goes on from NW_027514613.1 coordinate 175, forward strand.
AACCTAGAAATTCAAACTGTTATTGCAAACGAATGCATCAACCTAGGAGAACGAAACTTGGGCATCGAAGTTTGATTGGTGTACTGCTCATTACTTGAAAGTATCATTAAGGTCGGAAAAAAATATGTGTTGAGATTTCAGGAGACTCTAGTTTTTTGGCAGCCTAACAACGCCTTTCATTGTAAGTGTTATTCGCCAGTCTGTGCTGAAGGCTACATCAAGAGGAAACAAACCTTAGGGATAGAATGTAGAACTACTTTATTGTGTCAAGTTTCAAGAAGCTAGCCAAAACCGTGTATGATTTAGAGTTTGAACTACATTTGTCAATATAGGAGAAAACAGAGTGAAACCGAAAAATTCAAACTGTTACTGCAAACGAATGCTTCAACGTAGGAGAATAAAACTTGAGCATCCAAGTGGGATTGGTGTACTGATCATTACTTGAAAGTATCATGAAGATTGGATGAAAAAATATATGTTGAGATTTCAGAAGACTCTCTAGTTTTGGAAGTTTGGCAACCCCTTTCAATAAAAGTGTTATTCGCCAGTCCCTGCATTAGGCTACATCAAGAGGAAACAAACCTTAGAGATAGAACGTAGAACTACTTTATTGTGTCAAGTTTCAAGAAGCTAGCACAAACCGTGTTTGATTTAGAGTTCTAGCTGCATCTGTCAATATAGGAGAAAACAGAGTGAAACCTAGAAATTCAAACTGTTACTGCAAACGAATGCATCAACCTAGGAGAAGGAAACTTGGGCATCCAAGTTTGATTGGTGTACTGCTCATTACTTGAAAGTATCATTAAGGTCGGAAAAAAATATGTGTTGAGATTTCAGGAGACTCTAGTTTTTTGGCAGCCTCACAACGCCTTTCATTGTAAGTGTTATTCGCCAGTCTGTGCTGAAGGCTACATCAAGAGGAAACAAACCTTAGGGATAGAATGTAGAACTACATTATTGTGTCAAGTTTCAAGAAGCTAGCCCAAACCGTGTATGATTTAGAGTTTGAACTACATTTGTCAATATAGGAGAAAACAGAGTGAAACCTAGAAATTCAAACTGTTACTGCAAACGAATGCATCAACCTAGGAGAAAGAAACTTAGGCATCCAAGTGGGTTTGGTGTACTGATCATTACTTGAAAGTATCATGAAGATTGGATGAAAAAATATATGTTGAGATTTCAGAAGACTCTAGTTTTTGGAAGTTTGGCAACCCCTTTCAATAAAAGTGTTATTCGCCAGTCCCTGCATTAGGCTACATCAAGAGGAAACAAACCTTAGAGATAGAACGTAGAACTACAGTATTTTGCCAAGTTTCAAGAAGCTAGCACAAACCGTGTTTGATTTAGAGTTCGAACTGCATCTGTCAATATAGGACAAAACAGAGTGAAACCTAAAAATTCAAACTGTTCCTGCAAACGAATGCTTCAACCTAGGAGAACGAAACTTGGGCATCCAAGTTTGATTGGTGCACTGCTCATTACTTGAAAGTATCATGAAGTTCGGAAGAAAAAATATATGATGAGATTTCAGTAGATTGTACTTTTTTGGCAGCCTAACAACGCCTTTCATTGAATGTGTTATTCGCCAGTCTCTGATTAAGGCTACATCAAGAGGAAACAAACCTTAGGGATAGAACGTAGAACTACTTTATTGTGTCATGTTTCAAGTAGCTAGCACAAACCGTGTTTGATTTAAAGTTCTAACTGCATCTGTCAATATAGGAGAAAACAGAGTGAAACCTAAAAATTCAAACTGTTCCTGCAAACGAATGCTTCAACCTAGAAGAACAAAACTTGGGCATCCAAGTGGGAATGGTGTACTGATCATTACCTGAAAGTATCATGAAGATTGGATGAAAAAATATATGTTGAGATTTCAGGAGACTCTAGTTTTTTGAAAGTTTGGCAACCCCTTTCAATATAATTGTTATTCGCCAGTCCCTGCTTTAGGCTACATCAAGAGGAAACAAACCTTAGAGATAGAACGTAGAACTACTTTATTGTGTCAAGTTTCGAGAAGCTAGCAGAAACCGTGTTTGATTTAGAGTTCTAGCTGCATCTGTCAATAAAGGAGAAAACAGAGTGAAACCTAGAAATTCAAACTGTTACTGCAAACGAATGCATCAACCTAGGAGAACGAAACTTGGGCATCCAAGTTTGATTGGTGTACTGCTCATTACTTGAAAGTATCATTAAGGTCGGAAAAAAAATATGTGTTGAGATTTCAGGAGACTCTAGTTTTTTGGCAGCCTAACAACGCCTTTCATTGTAAGTGTTATTCGCCAGTCTGTGCTGAAGGCTACATCAAGAGGAAACAAACCTTAGGGATAGAATGTAGAACTACTTTATTGTGTCAAGTTTCAAGAAGCTAGCCCAAACCCTGTATGATTTAGAGTTTGAACTACATTTGTCAATATAGGAGAAAACAGAGTGAAACCTAAAAATTCAAACTGTTACTGCAAACGAATGCTTCAACGTAGGAGAATGAAACTTGAGCATCCAAGTGGGATTGGTGTACTGATCATTACTTGAAAGTATCATGAAGATTGGATGAAAAAATATATGTTGAGATTTCAGAAGACTCTAGTTTTTGGAAGTTTGGCAACCCCTTTCAATAAAAGTGTTATTCGCCAGTCCCTGCATTAGGCTACATCAAGAGGAAACAAACCTTAGAGATAGAACGTAGAACTACAGTATTTTGTCAAGTTTCAAGAAGCTAGCACAAACCGTGTTTGATTTAGAGTTCGAACTGCATCTGTCAATATAGGACAAAACAGAGTGAAACCTAAAAATTCAAACTGTTCCTGCAAACGAATGCTTCAACCTAGGAGAACGAAACTTGGGCATCCAAGTTTGATTGGTGCACTGCTCATTACTTGAAAGTATCATGAGGGTCGGAAGAAAAAATATATGATGAGATTTCAGTAGATTGTACTTTTTTGGCAGCCTAACAACGCCTTTCATTGAATGTGTTATTCGCCAGTATCTGATTAAGGCTACATCAAGAGGAAACAAACCTTAGGGATAGAACGTAGAACTACTTTATTGTGTCATGTTTCAAGTAGCTAGCACAAACCGTGTTTGATTTAAAGTTCTAACTGCATCTGTCAATATAGGAGAAAACAGAGTGAAACCTAAAAATTCAAACTGTTCCTGCAAACGAATGCTTCAACCTAGAAGAACAAAACTTGGGCATCCAAATGGGAATGGTGTACTGATCATTACTTGAATGTATCATGAAGATTGGATGAAAAAATATATGTTGAGATTTCAGGAGACTCTAGTTTTTTGAACGTTTGGCAACCCCTTTCAATATAAGTGTTATTCACCAGTCCCTGCTTTAGGCTACATCAAGAGGAAACAAACCTTAGAGATAGAACGTAGAACTACTTTATTGTGTCAAGTTTCAAGAAGCTAGAACAAACCGTGTTTGATTTAGAGTTCTAGCTGCATCTGTCAATATTTGAGAAAACAGAGTGAAACCTAGAAATTCAAACTGTTACTGCAAACGAATGCATCAACCTAGGAGAACGAAACTTGGGCATCCAAGTTTGATTGGTGTACTGCTCATTACTTGAAAGTATCATTAAGGTCGGAAAAAAATATGTGTTGAGATTTCAGGAGACTCTAGTTTTTTGGCAGCCTAACAATGCCTTTCATTGTAAGTGTTATTCGCCAGTCTGTGCTGAAGGCTACATCAAGAGGAAACAAATCTTAGGGATAGAATGTAGAACTACTTTATTGTGTCAAGTTTCAAGAAGCTAGCCCAAACCGTGTATGATTTAGAGTTTGAACTACATTTGTCAATATAGGAGAAAACAGAGTGAAACCTAAAAATTCAAACTGTTCCTGCAAACGAATGCTTCAACCTAGAAGAACAAAACTTGGGCATCCAAGTGGGAATGGTGTACTGATCATTACTTGAAAGTATCATGAAGATTGGATGAAAAAATATATGTTGAGATTTCAGGAGACTCTAGTTTTTTGAAAGTTTGGAAACCCCTTTCAATATAAGTGTTATTCACCAGTCCCTGCTTTAGGCTACATCAAGAGGAAACAAACCTTAGAGATAGAACGTAGAACTACTTTATTGTGTCAAGTTTCAAGAAGCTAGCACAAACCGTGTTTGATTTAGAGTTCTAGCTGCATCTGTCAATATAGGAGAAAACAGAGTGAAACCTAGAAATTCAAACTGTTACTGCAAACGAATGCATCAACCTAGGAGAACGAAACTTGGGCATCCAAGTTTGATTGGTGTACTGCTCATTACTTGAAAGTATCATTAAGGTCGGAAAAAAATATGTGTTGAGATTTCAGGAGACTCTAGTTTTTTGGCAGCCTAACAACGCCTTTCATTGTAAGTGTTATTCGCTAGTCTGTGCTGAAGGCTACATCAAGAGGAAACAAACCTTAGGGATAGAATGTAGAACTACTTTATTGTGTCAAGTTTCAAGAAGCTAGCCCAAACCGTGTATGATTTAGAGTTTGAACTACATTTGTCAATATAGGAGAAAACAGAGTGAAACCTAAAAATTCAAACTGTTCCTGCAAACGAATGCTTCAACCTAGAAGTACAAAACTTGGGCATCCAAGTGGGAATGGTGTACTGATCATTACTTGAAAGTATCATGAAGATTAGATGAAAAAATATATGTTGAGATTTCAGGAGACTCTAGTTTTTTGAAAGTTTGGCAACCCCTTTCAATATAAGTGTTATTCGCCAGTCCCTGCTTTAGGCTACATCAAGAGGAAACAATCTTTAGAGATAGAACATAGAACTACTTTATTGTGTCAAGTTTCAAGAAGTTAGCACAAACCGTGTTTGATTTAGAGTTCTAGCTGCATCTGTCAATATAGGAGAAAACAGAGTGAAACCTAGAAATTCAAACTGTTACTGCAAACGAATGCATCAAGCTAGGAGAACGAAACTTGGGAATCCAAGTTTGATTGGTGTACTGCTCATTACTTGAAAGTATCATTAAGGTCGGAAAAAAATATGTGTTGAGATTTCAGGAGACTCTAGTTTTTTGGCAGCCTCACAACGCCTTTCATTGTAAGTGTTATTCGCCAGTCTGTTCTGAAGGCTACATCAAGAGGAAACAAACCTTAGATATAGAGCGTAGAACTACTTTATTGTGTCAAGTTTCGAGAAGCTAGCACAAACCGTGTTTGATTTAGAGTTCTAGCTGCATCTGTCAATATAGGAGAAAACAGAGTGAAACCTAGAAATTCAAACTGTTACTGCAAACGAATGCATCAACCTACTAGAACGAAACTTGGGCATCCAAGTTTGATTGGTATTCTGCTCATTACTTGAAAGTATCATTAAGGTCGGAAAAAAATATGTGTTGATATTTCAGGAGAGTCTAGTTTTTTGGCAGCCTAACAACGCCTTTCATTGTAAGTGTTATTCGCAAGTCTCTGCTGAAGGCTACATCAAGAGGAAACAAACCTTAGAGATAGAACGTAGAACTACTTTATTGTGTCATGTTTCATGTAGCTAGCACAAACCGTGTTTGATTTAAAGTTCTAACTGCATCTGTCAACATAGGAGAAAACAGAGTGAAACCTAAAAATTCAAACTGTTCCTGCAAACGAATGCTTCATCCTAGAAGAACAAAACTTGGGCATCCAAGTGGGAATGGTGTACTGATCATTACTTGAATGTATCATGAAGATTGGATGAAAAAATATATGTTGAGATTTCAGGAGACTCTAGTTTTTTGAAAGTTTGGCAACCCCTTTCAATATAAGTGTTATTCGCCTGTCCCTGCTTTAGGCTACATCAAGAGGAAACAAACCTTAGAGATAGAACGTAGAACTACTTTATTGTGTCAAGTTTCAAGAAGCTAGCACAAACCGTGTTTGATTTAGAGTTCTAGCTGCATCTGTCAATATAGGAGAAAACAGAGTGAAACCTAGAAATTCAAACTGTTATTGCAAACGAATGCATCAACCTAGGAGAACGAAACTTGGGCATCCAAGTTTGATTGGTGTACTGCTCATTACTTGAAAGTATCATTAAGGTCGGAAAAAAATATGTGTTGAGATTTCAGGAGACTCTAGTTTTTTGGCAGCCTAACAACGCCTTTCATTGTAAGTGTTATTCGCCAGTCTATGCTGAAGGCTACATCAAGAGGAAACAAACCTTAGGGATAGAATGTAGAACTACTTTATTGTGTCAAGTTGCAAGAAGCTAGCCCAAACCGTGTATGATTTAGAGTTTGAACTACATTTGTCAATATAGGAGAAAACAGAGTGAAACCTAAAAATTCAAACTGTTACTGCAAACGAATGCTTCAACGTAGGAGAATGAAACTTGAGCATCCAAGTTCGATTGGTGTACTGATCATTACTTGAAAGTATCATGAAGATTGGATGAAAAAATATATGTTGAGATTTCAGAAGACTCTAGTTTTTGGAAGTTTGTCAAACCCTTTCAATAAAAGTGTTATTCGCCAGTCCCTGCATTAGGCTACATCAAAAGGAAACAAACCTTAGATATAGAACGTAGAACTACAGTATTTTGTCAAGTTTCAAGAAGCTAGCACAAACCGTGTTTGATTTAGAGTTCGAACTGCATCTGTCAATATAGGACAAAACACAGTGAAACCTAAAAATTCAAACTGTTCCTGCAAACGAATGCTTCAACCTAGGAGAACGAAACTTGGGCATCCAAGTTTGATTGGTGCACTGCTCATTACTTGAAAGTATCATGAAGGTCGGAAGAAAAAATATATGATGAGATTTCAGGAGACTGTAGTTTTTTGGCAGCCTAACAACGCCTTTCATTGAATGTGTTATTCGCCAGTCTCTGCTTAAGGCTACATCAAGAGGAAACAAACCTTAGGGATAGAACGTAGAACTACTTTATTGTGTCATGTTTCAAGTAGCTAGCACAAACCGTGTTTGATTTAAAGTTCTAACTGCATCTGTCAATATAGGAGAAAACAGAGTGAAACCTAAAAATTCAAACTGTTCCTGCAATCGAATGCTTCAACCTAGAAGAACAAAACTTGGGCATCCAAGTGGGAATGGTGTACTGATCATTACTTGAATGTATCATGAAGATTGGATGAAAAAATATATGTTGAGATTTCAGGAGACTCTAGTTTTTTGAAAGTTTGGCAACCCCTTTCAATATAAATGTTATTCGCCAGTCCCTGCTTTAGGCTACATCAAGAGGAAACAAACCTTAGAGATAGAACGTAGACCTACTTTATTGTGTCAAGTTTCAAGAAGCTAGCACAAACCGTGTTTGATTTAGAGTTCTAGCTGCATCTGTCAATATAGGAAAAAACAGTGTGAAACCTAGAAATTCAAACTGTTACTGCAAACGAATGCATCAACCTAGGAGAACGAAACTTGGGCATCCAAGTTTGATTGGTGTACTGCTCATTACTTGAAAGTATCATTAAGGTCGGAAAAAAATATGTGTTGAGATTTCAGGAGACTCTAGTTTTTTGGCAGCCTAACAACGCCTTTCATTGTAAGTGTTATTCGCCAGTCTGTGCTGAAGGCTACATCAAGAGGAAACAAACCGTAGGGATAGAACGTAGAACTACTTTATTGTGTCAAGTTTCAAGAAGCTAGCCCAAACCGTGTAGGATTTAGAGTTTGAACTACATTTGGCAATATAGGAGAAAACAGAGTGAAACTAAAAATTCAAACTGTACCTGCAAACGAATGCTTCAACCTAGAAGAACAAAACTTGGGCATCCAAGTGGGAATGGTGTACTGATCATTACTTGAAAGTATCAAGAAGATTGGATGAAAAAATATATGTTGAGATTTCAGAAGACTCTAGTTTTTTGAAAGTTTGGCAACCCCTTTCAGTATAAGTGTTATTCGCCAGTCCCTGCTTTAGGCCACATCAAGAGGAAACAAACCTTAGAGATAGAACATAGAACTACTTTATTGTGTCAAGTTTCAAGAAGCTAGCACAAACCGTGTTTGATTTAGAGTTCTAGCTGCATCTGTCAATATAGGAGAAAACAGAGTGAAACCTAGAAATTCAAACTTTTACTGCAAACGAATGCATCAACCTAGGAGAACGAAACTTGGGCATCCAAGTTTGATTGGTGTACTGCTCATTACTTGAAAGTATCATTAAGGTCGGAAAAAAAATATGTGTTGAGATTTCAGGAGAGTCTAGTTTTTTGGCAGCCTAACAACGCCTTTCATTGTAAGTGTTATTCGCCAGTCTGTGCTGAAGGCTACATCAAGAGGAAACAAACCTCAGATATAGAACGTAGAACTACTTTATTGTGTCAAGTTTCGAGAAGCTAGCACAAACCGTGTTTGATTTAGAGTTCTAGCTGCATCTGTCAATATAGGAGAATACAGAGTGAAACCTAGAAATTCAAACTGTTATTGCAAACGAATGCATCAACCTAGGAGAACGAAACTTGGGCATCCAAGTTTGATTGGTGTACTGCTCATTACTTGAAAGTATCATTAAAGTCAGAAAAAAAATATGTGTTGAGATTTCAGGAGACTCTAGTTTTTTGGCAGCCTAACAACGCCTTTCATTGTAAGTGTTATTCGCCAGTCTCTGCTGAAGGCTACATCAAGAGGAAACCAACCTTAGAGATAGAATTAGAACTACTTTATTGTGTCATGTTTCAAGTAGCTAGCACAAACCGTGTTTGATTTAAAGTTCTAACTGCATCTGTCAATATAGAAGAAAACAGAGTGAAACCTAAAAATTCAAACTGTTCCTGCAAAAGAATGCTTCATCCTAGAAGAACAAAACTTGGGCATCCAATTGGGAATGGTGTACTGATCATTACTTGAATGTATCATGAAGATTGGATGAAAAAATATATGTTGAGATTTCAGGAGACTCTAGTTTTTTGAAAGTTGGCAACCTCTTTCAATATAAGTGTTATTCGCCAGTCCCTGCTTTAGGCTACATCAAGAGGAAACAAACATTAGAGATAGAACGTAGAACTACTTTATTGTGTCAAGTTTCAAGAAGCTAGCACAAACCGTGTTTGATTTAGAGTTCTAGCTGCATCTGTCAATATAGGAGAAAACAGAGTGAAACCTAGAAATTCAAACTGTTACTGCAAACGAATGCATCAACCTAGGAGATCGAAACTTGGGCATCCAAGTTTGATTGGTGTACTGCTCATTACTTGAAAGTATCATTAAGGTCGGAAAAAAATATGTGTTGAGATTTCAGGAGACTCTAGATTTTGGCAGCCTAACAACGCCTTTCATGGTAAGTGTCATTCGCCAGTCTGTGCTGAAGGCTACATCAAGAGGAAACAAACCTTAAGGATAGAATGTAGAACTACTTTATTGTGTCAAGTTTCAAGAAGCTAGCCCAAACCGTGTATGATTTAGAGTTTGAACTACATTTGTCAATAAAGGAGAAAACAGAGTGAAACCTAAAAATTAAAACTGTTCCTGCAAACGAATGCTTTAACCTAGAAGAACAAAACTTGGGCATCCAAGTGGGAATGGTGTACTGATCATTACTTGAAAGTATCATGAAGATTGGATGAAAAAATATATGTTGAGATTTCAGAAGACTCTAGTTTTTTGAAAGTTTGGCAACCCCTTTCAATATAAGTGTTATTCGCCAGTCCCTGCTTTAGGCCACATCAAGAGGAAACAAACCTTAGAGATAGAACGTAGAACTACTTTATTATGTCAAGTTTCAAGAAGCTAGCACAGACCGTGTTTGATTTAGAGTTCTAGCTGCATCTGTCAATATAGAAGAAAAGAGAGTGAAACCTAGAAATTCAAACTTTTACTGCAAACGAATGCATCAACCTAGGAGAACGAAACTTGGGCATCCAAGTTTGATTGGTGTACTGCTCATTACTTGAAAGTATCATTAAGGTCGGAAAAAAAAATATGTGTTGAGATTTCAGGAGACTCTAGTTTTTTGGCAGCCTAACAACGCTTTCATTGGAAGTGTTATTCGCCAGTCTGTGCTGAAGGCTACATCAAGAGGAAACAAACCTTAGATATAGAACGTAGAACTACTTTATTGTGTCAAGTTTCGAGAAGCTAGCACAAATCGTGTTTGATTTAGAGTTCTAGCTGCATCTGTCAATATAGGAGAAAACAGAGTGAAACCTAGAAATTCAAACTGTTACTGCAAACGAATGCATCAACCTAGGAGAACGAAACTTGGGCATCCAAATTTGATTGGTGTACTGCTCATTACTTGAAAGTATCATTAAGGTCGGAAAAAAAATATGTGTTGAGATTTCAGGAGACTCTAGTTTTTTGGCAGCCTAACAACGCCTCTCATTGTAAGTGTTATTCGCCAGTCTGTGCTGAAGGCTACATCAAGAGGAAACAAACGTTAGAGATAGTACGTAGAACTACTTTATTGTGCCATGTTTCAAGTAGCTAGCACAAACCGTGTTTGATTTAAAGTTCTAACTGCATCTGTCAATATAGGAGAAAACAGAGTGAAACCTAAAAATTCAAACTGTTCCTGCAAACGAATGCTTCATCCTAGAACAACAAAACTTGGGCATCCAAGTGGGAATGGTGTACTGATCATTACTTGAATGTATCATGAAGATTGGATGAAAAAATATATGTTGAGACTTCAGGAGACTCTAGTTTTTTGAAAGTTGGCAACCCCTTTCAATATAAGTGTTATTCGCCAGTCCCTGCTTTAGGCTACATCAAGATGAAACAAACCTTAGAGATAGAACGTAGAACTACTTTATTGTGTCAAGTTTCAAGAAGCTAGCACAAACCGTGTTTGATTTAGAGTTCTAGCTGCATCTGTCAATATATTAGAAAGCAGAGTGAAACCTAGAAATTCAAACTCTTACTGCAAACGAATGCATCAACCTAGGAGAACGAAACTTGGGCATCCAAGTTTGATTGGTGTACTGCTCATTACTTGAAAGTATCATTAAGGTCGGAAAAAAATATGTGTTGAGATTTCAGGAGACTCTAGTTTTTTGGCAGCCTAACAACGCCTCTCATTGTAAGTGTTATTCGCCAGTCTGTGCTGAAGGCTACATCAAGAGGAAACAAACCTTAGGGATAGAATGTAGAACAACTTTATTGTGTCAAGTTTCAAGAAACTAGCCCACACCGTGTATGATTTAGAGTTTGAACTACATTTGTCAATATAGGAGAAAACAGAGTGAAACCTAAAAATTCAAACTGTTCCTGCAAACGAATGCTTCAACCTAGAAGAACAAAACTTGGGCATCCAAGTGGGAATGGTGTACTGATCATTACTTGAAAGTATCATGAAGATTGGATGAAAAAATATATGTTGAGATTTCAGGAGACTCTAGTTTTTTGAAAGTTTGGCAACCCCTTTCAATATAAGTGTTATTCGCCAGTCCCTGCTTTAGGCTACATCAAGAGGAAACAATCCCTAGAGATAGAACGTAGAACTACTTTACTGTGTCAAGTTTCAAGAAGTTAGCACAAACCGTGTTTGATTTAGTGTTCTACCTGCATCTGTCAATATAGGAGAAAACAGAGTGAAACCTAGAAATTCAAACTGTTACTGCAAAGGAATGCATCAACCGAGGAGAACGAAACTTGGGCATCCAGGTTTGATTGGTGTACTGCTCATTACTTGAAAGTATCATTAAGGTCGGAAAAAAAATATGTGTTGAGATTTCAGGAGACTCTAGTTTTCAGGCAGCCTAACAACGCCTCTCATTGTAAGTGTTATTTGCCAGTCTGTGCTGAAGGCTACATCAAGAGGAAACAAACCTTAGAGATAGAACGTAGAACTAGTTTATTGTGTGAAGTTTCGAGAAGCTAGCGCAAACCGTGTTTGATTTAGAGTTCTAGCTGCATCTGTCAATATAGGAGAAAACAGAGTGAAACCTAGAAATTCAAACTTTTACTGCAAACGAATGCATCAACCTAGGAGAACGAAACTTGGGCATCCAAGTTTGATTGGTGTACTGCTCATTACTTGAAAGTATCATTAAGGTCGGAAAAAAAATATGTGTTGAGATTTCAGGAGAGTCTAGTTTTTTGGCAGCCTAACAACGCCTTTCATTGTAAGTGTTATTCGCCAGTCTGTGCTGAAGGCTACATCAAGAGGAAACAAACCTCAGATATAGAACGTAGAACTACTTCATTGTGTCAAGTTTCGAGAAGCTAGCACAAACCGTGTTTGATTTAGAGTTCTAGCTTCATCTGTCAACATAGGAGAAAACAGAGTGAAACCTAGAAATTCAAACTGTTATTGCAAACGAATGCATCAACCTAGGAGAACGAAACTTGGGCATCCAAGTTTGATTGGTGTACTGCTCATTACTTGAAAGTATCATTAAGGTCAGAAAAAAAATATGTGTTGAGATTTCAGGAGACTCTAGTTTTTTGGCAGCCTAAGAACGCCTTTCATTGTAAGTGTTATTCGCCAGTCTGTGCTGAAGGCTACATCAAGAGGAAACAAACGTAAGAGATAGAACGTAGAACTACTTTAATCTGTCAAGTTTCAAGAAGCTAGCCCACACCGTGTATGATTTAGAGTTTGAACTACATTTGTCAATATAGGAGAAAACAGAGTGAAACCTAAAAATTCAAACTGTTCCTGCAAACGAATGCTTCAACCTAGAAGAACAAAACTTGGTCATCCAAGTGGGAATGGTGTACTGATCATTACTTGAAAGTATCATGAAGATTGGATGAAAAAATATATGTTGAGATTTCAGGAGACTCTAGTTTTTTGAAAGTTTGGCAACCCCTTTCAATATAAGTGTTATTCGCCAGTCCCTGCTTTAGGCTACATCAAGAGGAAACAAACGTAAGAGATAGAACGTAGAACTACTTTAATCTGTCAAGTTTCAAGAAGCTAGCCCAAACCGTGTATGATTTAGAGTTTGAACTACATTTGTCAATATAGGAGAAAACAGAGTGAAACCTAAAAATTCAAACTGTTACTTCAAACGATTGCTTCAACGTAGGAGAATGAAACTTGAGCATCCAAGTGGGATTGGTGTACTGATCATTACTTGAAAGTATCATGAAGATTGGATGAAAAAATATATGTTGAGATTTCAGAAGACTCTAGATTTTTTTAAGTTTGGCAACCCCTTTCAATAAAATTGTTATTCGCCAATCCCTGCATTAGGCTACATCAAGAGGAAACAAACCTTAGAGATAGAACGTAGAACTACAGTATTTTGTAAAGATTCAAGAAGCTAGCACAAACCGTGTTTGATTTAGAGTTCGAACTGCATCTGTCAATATAGGACAAACAGAGTGAAACCTAAAAATTCAAACTGTTCCTGCAAACGAATGCTTCAACCTAGGAGAACGAAACATGGGCATCCAAGTTTGATTGGTGCACTGCTCATTACTTGAAAGTATCATGAAGGTCGGAAGAAAAAATATATGATGAGATTTCAGGAGACTGTAGTTTTTTGGCAGCCTAACAATGCCTTTCATTGAATGTGTTATTCGCCAGTCTCTGCTTAAGGCTACATCAAGAGGAAACAAACCTTAGGGATAGAACGTAGAACTACTTTATTGTGTCATGTTTAAAGTAGCTAGCACAAACCGTGTTTGATTTAAAGTTCTAACTGCATCTGTCAATATAGGAGAAAACAGAGTGAAACCTAAAAATTCAAACTGTTCCTGCAAACGAATGCTTCAACCTAGAAGAACAAAACTTGGGCATCCAAGTGGGAATGGTGTACTGATCATTACTTGAAAGTATCATGAAGATTGGATGAAAAAATATATGTTGAGATTTCAGGAGACTCTAGTTTTTTGAAAGTTTGGCAACCCCTTTCAATATAAGTGTTATTCGCCACTCCCTGCTTTAGGCTACATCAAGAGGAAACAAACCTTAGAGATAGAACGTAGAACTAGTTTATTGTGTCAAGTTTCGAGAAGCTAGCCCAAACCGTGTATGATTTAGAGTTTGAACTACATTTGTCAATATAGGAGAAAACAGAGTGAAACCTAAAAATTCAAACTGTTACTGCAAACAATTGCTTCAACGTAGGAGAATGAAACTTGAGCATCCAAGTGGGATTGGTGTACTGATCATTACTTGAAAGTATCATGAAGATTGGATGAAAAAATATATGTTGAGATTTCAGAAGACTCTAGTTTTTGGAAGTTTGGCAACCCCTTTCAATAAAAGTGTTATTCGCCAATCCCTGCATTAGGTTACATCAAGAGGAAACAAACCTTAGAGATAGAACGTAGAACTACAGTATTTTGTCAAGTTTCAAGAAGCTAGCACAAACCGTGTTTGATTTAGAGTTCGAACTGCATCTGTCAATATAGGACAAAACAGAGTGAAACCTAAAAATTCAAACTGTTCCTGCAAACGAATGCTTCAACCTAGGAGAACAAAACTTGGGCATCCAAGTTTGATTGGTGCACTGCTCATTACTTGAAAGTATCATGAAGGTCGGAAGAAAAAATATATGATGAGATTTCAGGAGACTGTAGTTTTTTGGCAGCCTAACAACGCCTTTCATTGTATGTGTTATTCGCCAGTCTATGCTTAAGGCTACATCAAGAGGAAACAAACCTTAGGGATAGAATGTAGAACTACTTTATTGTGTCAAGTTTCAAGAAGCTAGCCCAAACCGTGTATGATTTAGAGTTTGAACTACATTTGTCAATATAGGAGAAAACAGAGTGAAACCTAAAAATTCAAACTGTTCCTTACAAACGAATGCTTCAACCTAGAAGAACAAAACTTGGGCATCCAAGTGGGAATGGTGTACTGATCATTACTTGAAAGTATCATGAAGATTGGATGAAAAAATATATGTTGAGATTTCAGGAGACTCTAGTTTTTTGAAAGTTTGGCAACCCCTTTCAATATAAGTGTTATTCAGCAGTCCCTGCTTTAGGCTACATCAAGAGGAAACAAACCTTAGAGATAGAACGTAGAACTACTTTATTGTGTCAAGTTTCAAGAAGCTAGCACAAACCGTGTTTGATTTAGAGTTCTAGCTGCATCTGTCAATATAGGAGAAAACAGAGTGAAACCTAGAAATTCAAACTGTTACTGCAAACGAATGCATCAACCTAGGAGAACGAAACTTGGGCATCCAAGTTTGATTGGTGTACTGCTCATTACTTGAAAGTATCATTAAGGTCGGAAAATAAATATGTGTTGAGATTTCAGGAGACTCTAGTTTTTTGGCAGGCTAACAACGCCTTTCATTGTAAGTGTTATTCGCCAGTCTGTGCTGAAGGCTACATCAAGAGGAAACAAACCTTAGAGATAGAACGTAGAACTACTTTATTGTGTCATGCTTCAAGTAGCTAGCACAAACCGTGTTTGATTTAGAGTTCTAGCTGCACCTGTCAATATAGGAGAAAACAGAGTGAAACCTAGAATTCCAACGGTTACTGCAAACGAATGCATCAACCTAGGAGAACGAAACTTGGGCATCCAAGTTTGATTGGTGTACTGCTCATTACTTGAAAGTATCATTAAGGTCGGAAAAAAAATATGTGTTGAGATTTCAGGAGACTCTAGTTTTTTGGCAGCCTAACAACGCCTCTCATTGTAAGTGTTATTCGCCAGTCTGTGCTGAAGGCTACATCAAGAGGAAACAAACCTTAGAGATAGAACGTAGAACTACTTTATTGTGTCATGCTTCAAGTAGCTAGCACAAACCGTGTTTGATTTAAAGTTCTAACTGCATCTGTCAATATAGGAGAAAACAGAGTGAAACCTAAAAATTCAAACTGTTCCTGCATACGAATGCGTCATCCTAGAAGAACAAAACTTGGGCATCC
The DNA here is from genome assembly GCF_048772815.1 of Callospermophilus lateralis. Classification (NCBI taxonomy): domain Eukaryota; kingdom Metazoa; phylum Chordata; class Mammalia; order Rodentia; family Sciuridae; genus Callospermophilus; species Callospermophilus lateralis. The sequence goes on from NW_027514613.1 coordinate 15,907, forward strand.
AAGTGGGAATGGTGTACTGATCATTACTTGAATGTATCATGAAGATTGGATGAAAAAATATATGTTGAGATTTCAGGAGACTCTAGTTTTTTGAAAGTTTGGCAACCCCTTTCAATATAAGTGTTATTCGCCAGTCCCTGCTTAGGCTACATAAAGAGGAAACAATCCTTAGAGATAGAACGTAGAACTACTTTATTGTGTCAAGTTTCAAGAAGCTAGCACAAACCGTGTTTGATTTAGAGTTCTAGCTGCATCTGCCAATATAGGAGAAAACAGAGTGAAACCTAGAAATTCAAACTGTTACTGCAAAAGAATGTATCAACCTAGGAGAACGAAACTTGGGCATCCAAGTTTGATTGGTGTACTGCTCATTACTTGAAAGTATCATTAATGTCGGAAAAAATATGTGTTGAGATTTCAGGAGACTCTAGTTTTTTGGCAGCCTAACAACGCCTCTCATTGTAAGTGTTATTCTCCAGTCTGTGCTGAAGGCTACATAAAGAGGAAACAAACCTTAGGGATAGAATGTAGAACTACTTTATTGTGTCAAGTTTCGAGAAGCTACACAAACCGTGTTTGATTTAAAGTTCTAGCTGCATCTGTCAATATAGGAGAAAACAGAGTGAAACCTAGAAATTCAAACTGTTACTGCAAACGAATGCATCAACCTAGGAGAACGAAACTTGGGCATCCAAGTTTGATTGGTGTACTGCTCATTACTTGAAGGTATCATTAAGGTCAGAAAAAAGTATGTATTGAGATTTCAGGAGACTCTATTTTTTTGGCAGCCTAACAATGCCTCTCATTGTAATTGTTATTCGCCAGTCTGTGCTGAAGGATACATCAAGAGGAAACAAACCTTAGAGATAGAACGTAGAACTACTTTATTGTGTCAGGTTTCAAGTAGCTAGCACAAACCGTGTTTGATTTAAAGTTCTAACTGCATCTGTCAATATAGGAGAAAACAGAGTGAAACCTAAAAATTCAAACTGTTCCTGCAAACGAATGCTTCAACCTAGAAGAACAAAACTTGGGCATCCAAGTGGGAATGGTGTACTGATCATTACTTGAAAGTATCATGAAGATTGGATGAAAAAATATATGTTGAGATTTCAGGAGACTCTAGTTTTTTGAAAGTTTGGCAACCCCTTTCAATATAAGTGTTATTCGCCAGTCCCTGCTTTAGGCTACATCAAGAGGAAACAAACATTAGAGATAGAATGTAGTACTACTTTATTGTGTCAAGTTTCAAGAAGCTAGCCCAAACCGTGTATGATTTAGAGTTTGAACTACATTTGTCAATATAGGAGAAAACAGAGTGAAACCTAAAAATTCAAACTGTTACTGCAAACGATTGCTTCAACGTAGGAGAATGAAACTTGAGCATCCAAGTGGGATTGGTGTACTGATCATTACTTGAAAGTATCATGAAGATTGGATGAAAAAATATATGTTGAGATTTCAGAAGACTCTAGTTTTTGGAAGTTTGGCAACCCCTTTCAATAAAAGTGTTATTCGCCAATCCCTGCATTAGGCTACATCAAGAGGAAACAAACCTTAGAGATAGAACGTAGAACTACAGTATTTTGTCAAGTTTCAAGAAGCTAGCACAAACCGTGTTTGATTTAGAGTTCGAACTGCATCTGTCAATATAGGACAAAACAGAGTGAAACCTAAAAATTCAAACTGTTCCTGCAAACGAATGCTTCAACCTAGGAGAAGAAACTTGGGCATCCAAGTTTGATTGGTGCACTGCTCATTACTTGAAAGAATCATGAAGGTCGGAAGAAAAAATATATGATGAGATTTCAGGAGACTGTAGTTTTTTGGCAGCCTAACAACGCCTTTCATTGAATGTGTTATTCGCCAGTCTCTGCTTAAGGCTACATCAAGAGGAAACAAACCTTAGGGATAGAACGTAGAACTACTTTATTGTGTCATGTTTCAAGTAGCTAGCACAAACCGTGTTTGATTTAAAGTTCTAACTGCATCTGTCAATATAGGAGAAAACAGAGTGAAACCTAAAAATTCAAACTGTTCCTGCAAACGAATACTTCAACCTAGAAGAACAAAACTTGGGCATCCAAGTGGGAATGGTGTACTGATCATTACTTGAAAGTATCATGAAGATTGGATGAAAAAATATATGTTGAGATTTCAGGAGACTCTAGTTTTTTGAAAGTTTGGCAACCCATTTCAATATAAGTGTTATTCGCCATTCCCTGCTTTAGGCTACATCAAGGAAAAACAAACCTTAGAGATAGAACGTAGAACTACTTTATTGTGTCAAGTTTCAAGAAGCTAGCCCAAACCGTGTATGATCTAGAGTTTGAACTACATTTGTCAATATAGGAGAAAACAGAGTGAAACCTAAAAATTCAAACTGTTACTGCAAACGATTGTTTCAACGTAGGAGAATGAAACTTGAGCATCCAAGTGGGATTGGTGTACTGATCATTACTTGAAAGTATCATGAAGATTGGATGAAAAAATATATGTTGAGATTTCAGAAGACTCTAGTTTTTGGAAGTTTGGCAACCGCTTTCAATAAAAGTGTTATTCGCCAGTCCCTGCTTTAGGCTACATTAAGGGGAAACAAACCTTAGAGATAGAACGTAGAACTACTTTATTGTGTCAAGTTTCAAGAAGCTAGCACAAACCGTGTTTGATTTAGAGTTCTAGCTACATCTGTCAATATAGGAGAAAACAGAGTGAAACCTAGAAATTCAAACTGTTACTGCAAACGAATGCACCAACCTAGGAGAACGAAACTTGGGCATCCAAGTTTGATTGGTGTACTGCTCATTACTTGAAAGTATCATTAAGGTCGGAAAAAAATATGTGTTGAGATTTCAGGAGACTCTAGTTTTTTGGCGGCCTAACAATGCGTCTCATTGTAAGTGTTATTCGCCAGTCTATGCTGAAGGCTACATCAAGAAGAAACAAACCTTAGGGATAGAACGTAGAACTACTTTATTGTGTCATGTTTCAAGTAGCTAGCACAAACCGTGTTTGATGTAAAGTTCTAACTGCATCTGTCAATTAGGAGAAAACAGAGTGAAACCTAAAAATTCAAACGGTTCCTGCAAACGAATGCTTCAACCTAGAAGAACAAAACTTGGGCATCCAAGTGGGAATGGTGTACTGATCATTACTTGAATGTATCATGAAGATTGGATGAAAAAATATATGTTTAGATTTCAGGAGACTCTAGTTTTTTGAAAGTGTGGCAACCCCTTTCAATATAAGTGTTATTCGCCAATCCCTGCTTTAGGCTACATCAAGAGGAAACAAACCTTAGAGATAGAACGTAGAACTACTTTATTGTGTCAAGTTTCAAGAAGCTAGCACAAACCGTGTTTGATTTAGAGTTCTAGCTGCATCTGTCAATATAGGAGAAAACAGAGTGAAACCTAGAAATTCAAACTGTTACTGCAAACGAATGCATCAGCCTAGGAGAACGAAACTTGGGCATCCAAGTTTGATTGGTGTACTGCTCATTACTTGAAAGTATCGTTAAGGTCGGAAAAAAAAATATGTGTTGAGATTTCAGGAGACTCTAGTTTTTTGGCAGCCTAACAACGCCTTTCATTGTAAGTGTTATTCGCCAGTCTGTGCTGAAGGCTACATCAAGAGGAAACAAACCTTAGAGATAGAACGTAGAACTACTTTATTGTGTCAAGTTTCGAGAAGCTAGCACAAACCGTGTTTGATTTAGAGTTCTAGCTGCATCTGTCAATATAGGAGAAAACAGAGTGAAACCTAGAAATTCAAACTGTTACTGCAAACGAATGCATCAACCTAGGAGAACGAAACTTGGGCATCCAAGTTTGATTGGTGTACTGCTCATTACTTGAAAGTATCTTTAAGGTCGGAAAAAAATATGTGTTGACATTTCAGGAGACTCTAGTTTTTTGGCAGCCTAACAACGCCTTTCATTGTAAGTGTTATTCGCCAGTCTGTGCTGAAGGCTACATCAAGAGGAAACAAACCTTAGGGATAGAATGTAGAACTACTTTATTGTGTCAAGTTTCAAGAAGCTAGCCCAAACCGTGTATGATTTAGAGTTTGAACTACATTTGTCAATATAGGAGAAACCAGAGTGAAACCTAAAAATTCAAACTGTTCCTGCAAACGAATGCTTCAACCTAGAAGAACAAAACTTGGGAATCCAAGTGGGAATGGTGTACTGATCATTACTTGAATGTATCATGAAGATTGGATGAAAAAATATATGTTGAGACTTTAGGAGACTCTAGTTTTTTGAATGTTTGGCAACCCCTTTCAATATAAGTGTTATTCGCCAGTCCCTGCTTTAGGATACATCAAGAGGAAACAAACCTTAGAGATAGAACGTAGAACTACTTTATTTTGTCAAGTTTCAAGAAGCTAGCACAAACCGTGTTTGATTTAGAGTTCTCGCTGCATCTGTCAATATAGGAGAAAACAGAGTGAAACCTAGAAATTCAAACTGTTACTGGAAACGAATGCATCAACCTAGGAGAACGAAACTTGGGCATCCAAGTTTGATTGGTGTACTGCTCATTACTTGAAAGTATCATTAAGGTCGGAAAAAAATATGTGTTGAGATTTCAGGAGACTCTAGTTTTTTGGCAGCCTAACACGCCTTTCATTGTTAGTGTTATTCGCCAGTCTGTGCTGAAGGCTACATCAAGAGGAAACAAACCCTAGGGATAGAATGTAGAAGTACTTTATTTTGTCAAGTTTCAAGAAGCTAGCCCAAACCGTGTATGATTTAGAGTTTGAGCTACATTTGTCAATATAGGAGAAACTAGAGTGAAACCTAAAAATTCAAACTGTTCCTGCAAACGAATGCTTCAACCTAGAAGAACAAAACTTGGGCATCCAAGTGGGAATGGTGTACTGATCATTACTTGAATGTTTCATGAAGATTTAATGAAAAAATATATGTTGAGATTTCAGGAGACTCTAGTTTTTTGAAAGTTTGGAAACCCCTTTCAATATAAGTGTTATTCGCCAGTCCCTGCTTTAGGCTACATCAAGAGGAAACAAACCTTAGAGATAGAACGTAGACCTACTTTATTTTTTCAAGTTTCAAGAAGCTAGCAAAAACCGTGTTTGATTTAGAGTTCTAGCTGCATCTCTCAATATAGGAGAAAACAGAGTGAAACCTATAAATTCAAACTGTTACTGCAAACGAATGCATCAACCTAGGAGAACGAATCTTGGGCATCCAAGTTTGATTGGTGTACTGCTCATTACTTGAAAGTGTCATTAATGTCGGAAAAAAAAATATGTGTTGAGATTTCAGGAGACTCTAGTTTTTTGGCAGCCTAACAACGCCTCTCATTGTAAGTGTTATTCGCCAGTCTGTGCTGAAGGCTACATCAAGAGGAAACAAACCTTAGGGATAGAACGTAGAACTACTTTATTGTGTCATGTTTCAAGTAGCTAGCACAAACCGTGTTTGATTTAAAGTTCTAACTGCATCTGTCAATATAGGAGAAAACAGAGTGAAACCTAAAAATTCATACTGTTCCTGCAAACGAATGCTTCAACCTAGAAGAACAAAACTTGGGCATCCAAGTGGGAATGGTGTACTGATCATTACTTGAAAGTATCATGAAGATTGGATGAAAAAATATATGTTGAGATTTCAGAAGACTCGAGTTTTTGGAAGTTTGGCAACCCCTTTCAATAAAACTGTTATTCGCCAGTCCCTCCATTAGGCTACATGAAGAGGAAACAAACCTTAGTGATAGAACGTAGAACTACAGTATTTTGTCAAGTTTCAAGAAGCTAGCACAAACCGTTTTTGATTTAGAGTTCGAACTGCATCTGTCAATATAGGACAAAACAGAGTGAAACCTAAAAATTCAAACTGTTCCTGCAAACGAATGCTTCAACCTAGGAGAACGAAACTTGGGCATCCAAGTTTGATTGGTGCACTGCTCATTATTTGAAAGTATCATGAAGGTCGGAAGAAAAAATATATGATGAGATTTCAGGAGACTGTAGTTTTTTGGCAGCCTAACAACGCCTTTCATTGAATGTGTTATTCGCCAGTCTCTGCTTAAGGCTACATCAAGAGGAAACAAACCTTAGGGATAGAACGTAGAACTACTTTATTGTGTCATGTTTCAAGTAGCTAGCACAAAACGTGTTTGATTTAAAGTTCTAACTGCATCTGTCAATATAGGAGAAAACAGAGTGAAACCTAAAAATTCAAACTGTTCCTGCAAACGAATGCTTCAACCTAGAAGAACAAAACTTGGGCATCCAAGTGGGAATGGTGTACTGATCATTACTTGAATGTATCATGAAGATTGGAAGAAAAAATACATGTTGAGATTTCAGGAGACTCTAGTTTTTTGAAAGTTTGGCAACCCCTTTCAATATAAGTGTTATTCGCCAGTCCCTGCTTTAGGCTACATCAAGAGGAAACAAACCTTAGAGATAGAACGTAGACCTACTTTTTTGTGTCAAGTTTCAAGAAGCTAGCACAAACCGTGTTTGATTTAGAGTTCTAGCTGCATCTGTCAATATAGGAGAAAACAGAGTGAAACCTAGAAATTCAAACTGTTACTGCAAACGAATGCATCAACCTAGGAGAACGAAACTTGGGCATCCAAGTTTCATTGGTGTACTGCTCATTACTGGAAAGTATCATTAAGGTCGGAAAAAAAATATGTGTTGATATTTCAGGAGACTCTAGTTTTTTGGCAGCCTAACAACGCCTTTCATTGAAAGTGTTATTCGCCAGTCTGTGCTGAAGGCTACATCAAGAGGAAACAAACCTTAGAGATAGAACGTAGAACTACTTTATTGTGTCATGTTTCATGTAGCTAGCACAAACCGTGTTTGATTTAAAGTTCTAACTGCATCTGTCAATATAGGAGAAAACAGAGTGAAACCTAAAAATTCAAACTGTTCCTGCAAACGAATGCTTCATCCTAGAAGAACAAAACTTGGGCATCCAAGTGGGAATGGTGTACTGATCATTACTTGAAAGTATCATGAAGATTGGATGAAAAAATATATGTTGAGATTTCAGGAGACTCTAGTTTTTTGAAACTTTGGCAACCCCTTTCAATATAAGTGTTATTCACCTGTCCCTGCTTTAGGGTACATCAAGAGGAAACAAACCTTAGAGATAGAACATAGAACTACTTTATTGTGTCAAGTTTCAAGAAGCTAGCACAAACCGTGTTTGATTTAGAGTTCTAGCTGCATCTGTCAATATAGGAGAAAACAGAGTGAAACCTAGAAATTCAAACTGTTACTGCAAACGAATGCATCAACCTAGGAGAACGAAACTTGGCATCCATGTATGATTGGTGTACTGCTCATTAATTGAAAGTATCATTAAGGTCGGAAAAAAAATATGTGTTGAGATTTCAGGAGATTCTAGTTTTTGGGCAGCCTAACAACGCCTCTCATTGTAAGTGTTATTCGCCAGTCTGTGCTGAAGGCTACATCAAGATGAAACAAAACTTAGAGGTAGAACGTAGAACTACTTTATTGTGTCATGTTTCAATTAGCTAGCACAAACCGTGTATGATTTAAAGTTTGAACTGCATTTGTCAATAAAGGAGAAAACAGAGTGAAACCTAAAAATTCAAACTGTTCCTGCAAACGAATGCTTCAACCTAGAAGAACAAAACTTGGGCATCCAAGTGGGAATGGTGTACTGATCATTACTTGAAAGTATCATGAAGATTGGATGAAAAAATATATGTTGAGATTTCAGGAGACTCTAGTTTTTTGAACGTTTGGCAACCCCTTTCAATATAAGTGTTATTCGCCAGTCCCTGCTTTAGGCTACATCAAGAGGAAACAAACCTTAGCGATAGAACGTAGAACTACTTTATTGTGTTAAGTTTCGAGAAGCTAGCACAAACCGTGTTTGATTTAGAGTTCTAGCTGCATCTGTCAATAAAGGAGAAAACAGAGTGAAACCTAGAAATTCAAACTGTTACTGCAAACGAATGCATCAACATAGGAGAACGAAACTTGGGCATCCAAGTTTGATTGGTGTACTGCTCATTACTTGAAAGTATCATTAAGGTCGGAAATGAAATATGTGTTGAGATTTCAGGAGACTCTAGTTTTTTGGCAACCTAACAACGCCTTTCATTGTAAGTGTTATTCGCCAGTCTGTGCTGAAGGCTACATCAAGAGGAAACAAACCTTAGGGATAGAATGTAGAACTACTTTATTGTGTCAAGTTTCAAGAAGCTAGCCCAAACCGTGTATGATTTAGAGTTTGAACTACATTTGTCAATATAGGAGAAAACAGAGTGAAACCTAAAAATTCAAACTGTTAGTGCAAACGAATGCTTCAACGTAGGAGAATGAAACTTGAGCATCCAAGTGGGATTGGTGTACTGATCATTACTTGAAAGTATCATGAAGATTGGATGAAAAAATATATGTTGAGATTTCAGAAGACTCGAGTTTTTGGAAGTTTGGCAACCCCTTTCAATAAAAGTGTTATTTGCCAGTCCCTCCATTAGGCTACATGAAGAGGAAACAAACCTTAGAGATAGAACGTAGAACTACAGTATTTTGTCAAGTTTCAAGAAGCTAGCACAAACCGTGTTTGATTTAGAGTTCGAACTGCATCTGTCAATATAGGACAAAACAGAGTGAAACCTAAAAATTCAAACTGTTCCTGCAAACGAATGCTTCAACCTAGGAGAACGAAACTTGGGCATCCAAGTTTGATTGGTGCACTGCTCATTACTTGAAAGTATCATGAAGGTCGGAAGAAAAAATATATGATGAGATTTCAGGAGACTGTAGTTTTTTGGCAGCCTAACAACGCCTTTCATTGAATGTGTTATTCGCCAGTCTCTGCTTAAGGCTACATCAAGAGGAAACAAACCTTAGGGATAGAACGTAGAACTACTTTATTGTGTCATGTTTCAAGTAGCTAGCACAAACCGTGTTTGATTTAAAGTTCTAACTGCATCTGTCAATATAGGAGAAACCAGAGTGAAACCTAAAAATTCAAACAGTTCCTGCAAACGAATGCTTCAACCTAGAAGAACAAAACTTGGGCATCCAAGTGGGAATGTTGTACTGATCATTACTTGAATGTATCATGAAGATTGGATGAAAAAATATATGTTGAGATTTCAGGAGACTCTAATTTTTTGAAAGTTTGGCAACCCCTTTCAATATAAGTGTTATTCGCCAGTCCCTGCTTTAGGCTACATCAAGAGGAAACAAACCTTAGAGATAGAAGGTAGAACTACTTTATTGTGTCAAGTTTCAAGAAGCTAGCACAAACCGTTTTTGATTTAGAGTTCTAGCTGCATCTGTCAATATAGGAGAAAACAGAGTGAAACCTAGAAATTCAAACTGTTACTGCAAACGAATGCATCAACCTAGGAGAACGAAACTTGGGCATCCAAGTTTGATTGGTGTACTGCTCATTACTTGAAAGTATCATTAAGGTCAGAAAAAAATATGTGTTGTGATTTCAGGAGACTCTAGTTTTTTGGCAGCCTAACAACGCCTTTCATTGTAAGTGTTATTCGCCAGTCTGTGCTGAAGGCTACATCAAGAGGAAACAAACCTTAGGGATAGAATGTAGAACTACTTTATTGTGTCAAGTTTCAAGAAGCTAGCCCAAACCGTGTATGATTTAGAGTTTGAACTACATTTGTCAATATAGGAGAAAACAGAGTGAAACCTAAAAATTCAAACTGTTCCTGCAAACGAATGCTTCAACCTAGAAGAACAAAACTTGGGCATCCAAGTGGGAATGGTGTACTGATCATTACTTGAAAGTATCATGAAGATTGGATGAAAAAATATATGTTGAGATTTCAGGAGACTCTGGTTTTTGGAATGTTTGGCAACCCCTTTCAATATAAGTGTTATTCGCCAGTCCCTGCTTTAGGCTACATCAAGAGGAAACAAACCTTAGAGATAGAACGTAGAACTACTTTATTGTGTCAAGTTTCAAGAAGCTAGCACAAACCGTGTTTGATTTAGAGTTCTAGCTGCATCTGTCAATATAGGAGAAAACAGAGTGAAACCTAGAAATTCAAACTGTTACTGCAAACTAATGCATCAACCTAGGAGAACGAAACTTGGGCATCCAAGTTTGATTGGTGTACTGCTCATTACTTGAAAGTATCATTAAGGTCGGAAAAAAATATGTGTTGAGATTTCAGGAGACTCTAGTTTTTTGGCAGCCTAACAACGCTTCTCATTGTAAGTGTTATTCGCCAGTCTGTGCTGAAGGCTACATCAAGAGGAATCAAACCTTAGAGATAGAACGTAGAACTACTTTATTGTGTCATGTTTCAAGTAGCTAGCACAAGCCGTGTTTGATTTAAAGTTCTAAATGCATCTGTCAATATAGGAGAAACCAGAGTGAAACCTAAAAATTCAAACTGTTCCTGCAAACGAATGCTTCAACCTAGAAGAACAAAACTTGGTCATCCAAGTGGGAATGGTGTACTGATCATTACTTGAATGTATCATGAAGATTGGATGAAAAAATATATGTTGAGATTTCAGGAGACTCTAGTTTTTTGAAAGTTTGGCAACCCCTTTCAATATAAGTGTTATTCGCCAGTCCCTGCTTTAGGCTACATCAAGAGGAAACAAACCTTAGAGATAGAACGTAGAACTACTTTATTGTGTCAAGTTTCAAGAAGCTAGCACAAACCGTGTTTGATTTAGAGTTCTAGTTGCATCTGTCAATATAGGAGAAAACAGAGTGAAACCTAGAAATTCAAACTGTTACTGCAAACGAATGCATCAACCTAGGAGAACGAAACTTGGGCATCCAAGTTTGATTGGTGTACTGCTCATTACTTGAAAGTATCATTAAGGTCAGAAAAAAATATGTGTTGTGATTTCAGGACACTCTAGTTTTTTGGCAGCCTAACAACGCCTTTCATTGTAAGTGTTATTCGCCAGTCTGTGCTGAAGGCTACATCAAGAGGAAACAAACCTTAGGGATAGAATGTAGAACTACTTTATTGTGTCAAGTTTCAAGAAGCTAGCCCAAACCGTGTATGATTTAGAGTTTGAACCACATTTGTCAATATAGGAGAAAACAGAGTGAAACCTAAAAATTCAAACTGTTCCTGCAAACGAATGCTTCAACCTAGAAGAACAAAACTTGGGCATCCAAGTGGGAATGGTGTACTGATCATTACTTGAAAGTATCATGAAGATTGGATGAAAAAATATATGTTGAGATTTCAGGAGACTCTGGTTTTTTGAATGTTTGGCAACCCCTTTCAATATAAGTGTTATTCGCCAGTCCCTGCTTTAGGCTACATCAAGAGGAAACAAACCTTAGAGATAGAACGTAGAACTACTTTACTGTGTCAAGTTTCAAGAAGCTAGCACAAACCGTGTTTGATTTAGAGTTCTAGCTGCATCTGTCAATATAGGAGAAAACAGAGTGAAACCTAGAAATTCAAACTGTTACTGCAAACGAATGCATCAACCTAGGAGAACGAAACTTGGGCATCCAAGTTTGATTGGTGTACTGCTCATTACTTGAAAGTATCATTAAGGTCGGAAAAAAATATGTGTTGAGATTTCAGGAGACTCTTGTTTTTTGGCAGCCTAACAACGCCTTTAATTGTAAGTGTTATTCGCCAGTCTGTGCTGAAGGCTACATCAAGAGGAAAGAAACCTTCGAGATAGAACGTAGAACTACTTTATTGTGTCATGTTTCAAGTAGCTAGCACAAGCCGTGTTTGATTTAAAGTTCTAACTGCATCTGTCAATATAGGAGAAACCAGAGTGAAACCTAAAAATTCAAACTGTTCCTGCAAACGAATGCTTCAACCTAGAAGAACAAAACGTGGTCATCCAAGTGGGAATGGTGTACTGATCATTACTTGAATGTATCATGAAGATTGGATGAAAAAATATATGTTGAGATTTCAGGAGACTCTAGTTTTTTGAAAGTTTGGCAACCCCTTTCAATATAAGTGTTATTCGCTAGTCCCTTCTTTAGGCTACATCAAGAGGAAACAAACCTTAGAGATAGAACGTAGAACTACTTTATTGTGTCAATTTTCAAGAAGCTAGCACAAACCGTGTTTGATTTAGAGTTCTAGCTGCATCTGTCAATATAGGAGAAAGCAGAGTGAAACCTAGAAATTCAAACTGTTACTGCAAACGAATGCATCAACCTAGGAGAACGAAACTTGGGCATCCAAGTTTGATTGGTGTACTGCTCATTACTTGAAAGTATCATTAAGGTCGGAAAAAAATATGTGTTGAGATTTCAGGAGACTCTAGTTTTTTGGCAGCCTAACAACGCCTTTCATTGTAAGTGTTATTCGCCAGTCTGTGCTGAAGGCTACATCAAAAGGAAACAAACCTTAGGGATAGAATGTAGACCTACTTTATTGTGTCACGTTTCAAGAAGCTAGCCCAAACCGTGTATGATTTAGAGTTTGAACTACTTTTGTCAATATAGGAGAAAACAGAGTGAAACCTAAAAATTCAAACTGTTCCTGCAAACGAATGCTTCAACCTAGAAGAACAAAATTTGGGCATCCAAGTGGGAATGGTGTACTGATCATTACTTGAAAGTATCATGAAGATTGGATGAAAAAATATATGTTGAGATTTCAGGAGACTCTAGTTTTTTGAAAGTTTTCCAACCCCTTTCAATATAAGTGTTATTCGCCAGTCCCTGCTTTAGGCTACATCAAGAGGAAACAAACCTTAGAGATAGAACATAGAACTACTTTATTGTGTCAAGTTTCGAGAAGCTAGCACAAACCGTGTTTGATTTAGAGTTCTAGCTGCATCTGTCAATAAAGGAGAAAACAGAGTGAAACCTAGAAATTCAAACTGTTACTGCAAACGAATGCATCAACCTAGGAGAACGAAACTTGGGCATCCAAGGTTGATTGGTGTACTGCTCATTGCTTGAAAGTATCATTAAGGTCGGAAAAAAAATATGTGTTGAGATTTCAGGAGACTCTAGTTTTTTGACAGCCTAACAACGCTTTTCATTGTAAGTGTTATTCGCCAGTCTGTGCTGAAATCTACATCAAGAGGAAACAAACCTTAGGATAGAATGTAGAACTACTTTATTGTGTCAATTTTCAAGAAGCTAGCCCAAACCGTGTATGATTTAGAGTTTGAACTACATTTGTCAATATAGGAGAAAACAGAGTGAAACCTAAAAATTCAAACTGTTACTGCAAATGAATGCTTCAACGTAGGAGAATGAAATTTGAACATCCAAGTGGAATTGGTGTACTGATCATTACTTGAAAGTATCATGAAGATTGGATGAAAAAATATATGTTGAGATTTCAGAAAACTCTAGTTTTTGGAAGTTTGGCAACCCCTTTCAATTAAAGTGTTATTCGCCAGTCCCTGCATTAGGCTACATCAAGAGGAAACAAACCTTAGAGGTAGAACGGAGAACTACTTTATTGTGTCAAGTTTCAAGAAGCTAGCACAAACCGTGTCTGATTTAGAGTTCGAACTGCATCTGTCAATATAGGACAAAACAGAGTGAAACCTAAAAATTCAAACTGTTCCTGCAAACGAATGCTTCAACCTAGGAGAACGAAACTTGGGCATCCAAGTTTGATTGGTGCACTGCTCATTACTTGAAAGTATCATGAAGGTCGGAAGAAAAAATATATGATGAGATTTCAGGAGACTGTAGTTTTTTGGCAGCCTAACAACGCCTTTCATTGAATGTGTTATTCGCCAGTCTCTGCTTAAGGCTACATCAAGAGGAAACAAACCTTAGGGATAGAACGTAGAACTACTTTATTGTGTCATGTTTCAAGTAGCTAGCACAAACCGTGTTTGATTAAAAGTTCTGACTGCATCTGTCAATATAGGAGAAACCAGAGTGAAACCTAAAAATTCAAACTGTTCCTGCTTCAACCTAGAAGAACAAAACTTGGGCATGCAAGTGGGAATGGTGTACTGATCATTACTTGAATGTATCATGAAGATTGGATGAAAAAATATATGTTGAGATTTCAGGAGACTCTAGTTTTTTGAAAGTTTGGCAACCCCTTTCAATATAAGTGTTATTCGCCAGTCCCTGCTTTAGGCTACATCAAGAGGAAACAAACCTTAGAGACAGAACGTAGAACTACTTTATTGTGTCAAGTTTCAAGAAGCTAGAACAAACCGTGTTTGATTTAGAGTTCTAGCTGCATCTGTCAATATAGGAGAAAACAGAGTGAAACCTAGAAATTCAAACTGTTACTGCAAACGAATGCATCAACCTAGGAGAACGAAACTTGGGCATCCAAGTTTGATTGGTGTACTGCTCATTACTTGAAAGTATCATTAAGTTCAGAAAAAAATATGTGTTGTGATTTCAGGAGACTCTAGTTTTTTGGCAGCCTAACAACGCCTTTCATTGTAAGTGTTATTCGCCAGTCTGTGCTGAAGGCTACATCAAGAGGAAACAAACCTTAGATATATAACGTAGAACTACTTTATTGTGTCAAGTTTCGAGAAGCTAGCACAAACCGTGTTTGATTTAGAGTTCTAGCTGCATCTGTCAATATAGGAGAAAACAGAGTGAAACCTAGAAATTCAAACTGTTACTGCAAACGAATGCATCAACCTAGGAGAACGAAACTTGGGCATCCAAGTTTGATTGGTGTACTGCTCATTACTTGAAAGTATCATTAAGGTCGGAAAAAAATATGTGTTGAGATTTCAGGAGACTCTAGTTTTTTGGCAGCCTAACATCGCCTTTCATTGTAAGTGTTATTCGCCAGTCTGTGCTGAAGGCTACATCAGGAGGAAAGAAACCTTCGGGATAGAACGTAGAACTACTTTATTGTGTCATGTTTCAAGTAGCTAGCACAAACCGTGTTTGATTTAAAGTTCTAACTGCATCTGTCAATATAGGAGAAAACAGAGTGAAACCTAAAAATTCAAACTGTTCCTGCAAACGAATGCTTCAACCTAGAAGAACAAAACTTGGGCATCCAAGTGGGAATGGTGTACTAATCATTACTTGAAAGTATCATGAAGAATGGATGAAAAAATATATGTTGAGATTTCAGAAGACTCTAGTTTTTGGAAGTTTGGCAACCCCTTTCAATAAAAGTGTTATTCGCCAGTCCCTGCATTAGGCTACATCAAGAGGAAACAAACCTTAGAGATACTACGTAGAACTACAGTATTTTGTCAAATTTCAAGAAGCTAGCACAAACCGTGTTTGATTTAGAGTTCGAACTGCATCTGTCAATATAGGACAAAACAGAGTGAAACCTAAAAATTCAAACTCTTCCTGCAAACGAATGCTTCAACCTAGGAGAACGAAACTTGGGCATCCAAGTTTGATTGGTGCACTGCTCATTACTTGAAAGTATCATGAAGGTCGGAAGAAAAAATATATGATGAGATATCAGGAGACTGTAGTTTTTTGGCATCCTAACAACGCCTTTCATTGAATGTGTTATTCGCCAGTCTCTGCTTAAGGCTACATCAAGAGGAAACAAACCTTAGAGATAGAACGTAGAACTACTTTATTGTGTCATGTTTCAAGTAGCTAGCACAAACCGTGTTTGATTTAGAGTTCTAGCTGCATCTGTCTATATAGGAGAAAACAGAGTGAAACCTAAAAATTCAAACTGTTCCTGCAAACGAATGCTTCAACCTAGAAGAACAAAACTTGGGCATCCAAGTGGGAATGGTGTACTGATCATTACTTGAATGTATCATGAAGATTGGATGAAAAAATATATGTTGAGATTTCAGGAGACTCTAGTTTTTTGAAAGTTTGGCAACCCCTTTCAATATAAGTGTTATTCGCCAGTCCCTGTTTTAGGCCACATCAAGAGGAAACAAACCTTAGATATAGAACCTAGAACTACTTTATTGTGTCAAGTTTCGAGAAGCTAGCACAAACCGTGTTTGATTTAGAGTTCTAGCTGCATCTGTCAATATAGGAGAAAACAGAGTGAAACCTAGAAATTCAAACTGTTACTGCAAACGAATGCATCAACCTAGGAGAACGAAACTTGGGCATCCAAGTTTGATTGGTGTACTGCTCATTACTTGAAAGTATCATTAATGTAGGAAAAAAAATATGTGTTGAGATTTCAGGAGACTCTAGTATTTTGGCAGCCTAACAACGCCTCTCATTGTAAGTGCTATTCGCCAGTCTGTGCTGAAGGCTACATCAAGAGGAAACAAACCTTAGGGATAGAACGTAGAACTACTTTATTGTGTCATGTTTCAAGTAGCTAGCACAAACCGTGTTTGATTTAAAGTTCTAACTGCATCTGTCAATATAGGAGAAAACAGAGTGAAACCTAAAAATTCAAACTGTTCCTGCAAACGAATGCTTCAACCTAGAAGAACAAAACTTGGGCATCCAAGTGGGAATGGTGTACTGATCATTACTTGAATGTATCATGAAGATTGGATGAAAAAATATATGTTGAGATTTCAGGAGACTCTAGTTTTTTGAAAGTTTGGCAACCCCTTTCAATATAAGTGTTATTCGCCAGTCCCTGCTTTAGGCTACATCAAGAGGAAACAAACCTTTGAGACAGAAAGTAGAACTACTTTATTGTGTCAAGTTTCAAGAAGCTAGCACAAACCGTGTTTGATTTAGAATTCTAGCTGCATCTGTCAATATAGGAGAAAACAGAGTGAAACCTAGAAATTCAAACTGTTACTGCAAACGAATGCATCAACCTAGGAGAACGAAACTTGGGCATCCAAGTTTGATTGGTGTACTGCTCATTACTTGAAAGTATCATTAAGGTCGGAAAAAAATATGTGTTGAGATTTCAGGAGACTCTAGTTTTTTGGCAGCCTAACAACGCCTTTCATTGTAAGTGTTATTCGCCAGTCTGTGCTGAAGGCTACATCAAGAGGAAACAAATTTTAGGGATAGAACGTAGAACTACTTTATTGTGTCATGTTTCAAGTAGCTAGCACAAACCGTGTTTGATTTAAAGTTCTAACTGCATCTGTCAATATAGGAGAAAACAGAGTGAAACCTAAAAATTCAAACTGTTACTGCAAACGAATGCTTCAACGTAGGAGAATGAAACTTGAGCATCCAAGTGGGATTGGTGTACTGATCATTAGTTGAAAGTATCATGAAGGTTGGATGAAAAAATATATGTTGAGATTTCAGAAGACTCTAGTTTTTGGAAGTTTGGCAACCCCTTTCAATTAAAGTGTTATTCGCCAGTCCCTGCATTAGGCTACATCAAGAGGAAACAATCCTTAGAGATACTACGTACAACTACAGTATTTTGTCAAATTTCAAGAAGCTAGCACAAACCGTGTTTGATTTAGAGTTCGAACTGCATCTGTCAATATAGGACAAAACAGAGTGAAACCTAAAAATTCAAACTCTTCCTGCAAACGAATGCTTCAACCTAGGAGAACGAAACTTGGGCATCCAAGTTTGATTGGTGCACTGCTCATTACTTGAAAGTATCATGAAGGTCGGAAGAAAAAATATATGATGAGATATCAGGAGACTGTAGTTTTTTGGCATCCTAACAACGCCTTTCATTGAATGTGTTATTCGCCAGTCTCTGCTTAAGGCTACATCAAGAGGAAACAAACCTTAGACATAGAACGTAGAACTACTTTATTGTGTCATGTTTCAAGTAGCTAGCACAAACCGTGTTTGATTTAGAGTTCTAGCTGCATCTGTCAATATAGGAGAAAACAGAGTGAAACCTAAAAATTCAAACTGTTCCTGCAAACGAATGCTTCAACCTCGAAGAACAAAACTTGGGCATCCAAGTGGGAATGGTGTACTGATCATTACTTGAATGTATCATGAAGATTGGATGAAAAAATATATGTTGAGATTTCAGGAGACTCTAGTTTTTTGAAAGTTTGGCAACCCCTTTCAATATAAGTGTTATTCGCCAGTCCCTGCTTTAGGCTACATCAAGAGGAAACAAACCTTAGATATAGAACGTAGAACTACTTTATTGTGTCAAGTTTCGAGAAGCTAGCACAAACCGTGTTTTATTTAGAGTTCTAGCTGCATCTGTCAATATAGGAGAAAACAGAGTGAAACCTAGAAATTCAAACTGTTACTGCAAACGAATGCATCAACCTAGGAGAACGAAACTTGGGCATCCAAGTTTGATTGGTGTACTGCTCATTACTTGAAAGTATCATTAAGGTCGGAAAAAAAATATGTGTTGAGATTTCAGGAGACTCTAGTATTTTGGCAGCCTAACAACGCCTCTCATTGTAAGTGCTATTCGCCAGTCTGTGCTGAAGGCTACATCAAGAGGAAACAAACCTTAGGGATAGAACGTAGAACTACTTTATTGTGTCATGTTTCAAGTAGCTCGCACAAACCGTGTTTGATTTAAAGTTCAAACTTCATCTGTCAATATAGGAGAAAACAGAGTGAAACCTAAAAATTCAAACTGTTCCTGCAAACGAATGCTTCATCCTAGAAGAACAAAACTTGGGCATCCAAGTGGGAATGGTGTACTGATCATTACTTGAAAGTATCATGAAGATTGGATGAAAAAATATATGTTGAGATTTCAGGAGACTCTAGTTTTTTGAAAGTTTGGCAACCCCTTTCAATATAAGTGTTATTCACCTGTCCCTGCTTTAGGGTACATCAAGAGGAAACAAACCTTAGAGATAGAACATAGAACTACTTTATTGTGTCAAGGTTCAAGAAGCTAGCACAAAGCGTGTTTTATTTAGAGTTCTAGCTGCATCTGTCAATATAGGAGAAAACAGAGTGAAACCTAGAAATTCAAACTGTTACTGCAAACGAATGCATCAACCTAGGAGAACGAAACTTGGGCATCCAAGTTTGATTGGTGTACTGCTCATTACTTGAAAGTATCATTAAGGTCGGAAAAAAATATGTGTTGAGATTTCAGGAGACTCTAGATTTTGGCAGCCTAACAACGCCTTTCATTGTAAGTGTTATTCGCCAGTCTGTGCTGAAGGCTACATCAAGAGGAAACAAACCTTAGGGATAGAATGTAGAACTACTTTATTGTGTCAAGTTTCAAGAAGCTAGCCCAAACCGTGTATGATTTAGAGTTTGAACTACATTTGTCAATATAGGAGAAAACAGAGTGAAATCTAAAAATTCAAACAGTTCCTGCAAACGAATGCTTCAACCTAGAAGAACAAAACTTGGGCATCCAAGTGGGAATGGTGTACTGATCATTACTTGAAAGTATCATGAAGATTGGATGAAAAAATATATGTTGAGATTTCAGAAGACTCTAGTTTTTTGAAAGTTTGGCAACCCCTTTCAATATAAGTGTTATTCGCCAGTCCCTGCTTTAGGCTACATCAAGAGGAAACAAACATTAGAGATACAACGTAGAACTACTTTATTGTGTCAAGTTTCGAGAAGGTAGCACTAACCGTGTTTGATTTAGAGTTCTAGTTGCATCTGTCAATATAGGAGAAAACAGAGTGAAACCTAGAAATTCAAACTGTTACTGCAAACGAATGCATCAACCTAGGAGAACGAAACTTGGCATCCATGTTTGATTGGTGTACTGCTCATTAATTGAAAGTATCATTAAGGTCGGAAAAAAAATATGTGTTGAGATTTCAGGAGATTCTAGTTTTTGGGCAGCCTAACAACGCCTCTCATTGTAAGTGTTATTCGCCAGTCTGTGCTGAAGGCTACATCAAGATGAAACAAAACTTAGAGATAGAACGTAGAACTACTTTATTGTGTCACGTTTCAAGTAGCTAGCACAAACCGTGTATGATTTAAAGTTTGAACTGCATTTGTCAATATAGGAGAAAACAGAGTGAAACCTAAAAATTCAAACTGTTCCTGCAAACGAATGCTTCAACCTAGAAGAACAAAACTTGGGCATGCAAGTGGGAATGGTGTACTGATCATTACTTGAATGTATCATGAAGATTGGATGAAAAAATATATGTTGAGATTTCAGGAGACTCTAGTTTTTTGAATGTTTGGCAACCCCTTTCAATATAAGTGTTATTCGCCAGTCCCTGCTTTAGGCTACATCAAGAGGAAACAAACCTTAGAGATGGAACGTAGAACTACTTTATTGTGTCAAGTTTCAAGAAGCTAGCACAAACCGTGTTTGATTTAGAGTTCTAGCTGCATCTGTCAATATAGGAGAAAACAGAGTGAAACCTAGAAATTCAAACTGTTACTGCAAACGAATGCATCAACCTAGGAGAACGAAAATTGGGCATCCAATTTTGATTGGTGTACTGCTCATTACTTGAAAGTATCATTAAGGTCGGAAAAAAATATGTGTTGAGATTTCAGGAGACTCCAGTTTTTTGGCAGCCTAACAACGCCTTTCATTGTAAGTGTTATTTGCCAGTCTGTGCTGAAGGCTACATCAAGAGGAAACAAACCTTAGGGATAGAACGTAGAACTACTTTATTGTGTCATGTTTCAAGTAGCTAGCACAAACCGTGTTTGATTTAAAGTTCTAACTGCATCTGTCAATATAAAAGAAAACAGAGTGAAACCTAAAAATTCAAACTGTTCCTGCAAACGAATGCTTCAAACTAGAAGAACAAAACTTGGGCATCCATGTGGGAATGGAGTACTGATCATTACTTGAATGTATCATGAAGATTGGATGAAAAAATATATGTTGATATTTCAGGAGACTCTAGTTTTTTGAAAGTTTGGCAACCCCTTTCAATATAAGTGTTATTCGCCAGTCCCTGCTTTAGGCTACATCAAGAGGAAACAAACCTTAGAGATAGAACGTAGAACTACTTTATTGTGTCAAGTTTCAAGAAGCTAGCACAAACCGTGTTTGATTTAGAGTTCTAGCTGCATCTGTCAATATAGGAGAAAACAGAGTGAAACCTAGAAATTCAAACTGTTACTGCAAACGAATGCATCAACCTCGGAGAACGAAACTTGGGCATCCAAGTTTGATTGGTGTACTGCTCATTACTTGAAAGTATCATTAAGGTCGGAAAAAAATATGTGTTGAGATTTCAGGAGACTCTAGTTTTTTGGCAGCCTAACAACGCCTTTCATTGTAAGTGTTATTCGCCAGTCTCTGCTGAAGGCTACATCAAGAGTAAACAAACCTTAGGGATAGAACGTAGAACTACTTTATTGTGTCATTATTCAAGTAGCTAACACAAACCGTGTTTGATTTAAAGTTCTAACTGCATCTGTCAATATAGGAGAAAACAAAGTGAAACCTAAAAATTCAAACTGTTCCTGCAAATGAATGCTTCAACCTAGAAGAACAAAACTTGGGCATCCAAGTGGGAATGGTGTACTGATCATTACTTGAATGTATCATGAAGATTGGATGAAAAAATATATGTTGAGATTTCAGGAGACTCTAGTTTATTGAAAGTTTGGCAACCCCTTTCAATATAAGTGTTATTCGCCAGTCCCTGCTTTAGGCTACATCAAGAGGAAACAAACCTTAGAGATAGAACGTAGAACTACTTTATTGTGTCAAGTTTCAAGAAGCTAGCACAAACCGTGTTTGATTTAGAGTTCTAGCTGCATCTGTCAATATAGGAGAAAACAGAGTGAAACCTAGAAATTCAAACTGTTACTGCAAACGAATGCATCAACCTAGGAGAATGCAACTTGGGCATCCAAGTTTGATTGGTGTACTGCTCATTACTTGAAAGTATCATTAAGGTCGGAAAAAAATATGTGTTGAGATTTCAGGAGACTCTAGTTTTTTGGCAGCCTAACAACGCCTTTCTTTGTAAATGTTATTCGCCAGTCTGTGCTGAAGGCTACATCAAGAGGAAACAAACCTTAGGGATAGAACATAGAACTACTTAATTGTGTCATGTTTCAAGTAGCTAACAAAAACCGTGTTTGATTTAAAGTTCTAATTGCTTCTGTCAATATAGGAGAAAACAGAGTGAAACCTAAAAATTCAAACTGTTCCTGCAAACGAATGCTTCAACCTAGAAGAACAAAACTTGGGCATCCAAGTGGGAATGGATTACTGATCATTACTTGAATGTATCATGAAGATTGGATGAAAAAATATATGTTGAGATTTCAGGAGACTCTAGTTTTTTGAAAGTTTGGCAACCCCTTTCAATATAAGTGTTATTCGCCAGTCCCTGATTTAGGCTACATCAAGAGGAAACAAACCTTAGAGATAGAACGTAGAACTACTTTATTGTGTCAAGTTTCAAGAAGCTAGCACAAACCGTGTTTGATTTAGAGTTCTAGCTGCATCTGTCAATATAGGAGAAAACAGAGTGAAACCTAGAAATTCAAACTGTTACTGCAAACGAATGCATCAACCTCTGAGAACGAAACTTGGGCATCCAAGTTTGATTGGTCTACTGCTCATTACTTGAAAGTATCATTAAGGTCGGAAAAAAATATGTGTTGAGATTTCAGGAGACTCTAGTTTTTTGGCAGCCTAACAACGCCTTTCATTGTAAGTGTTATTCGCCAGTCTGTGCTGAAGGCTACATCAAGAGGAAACAAACCTTAGGGATAGAACGTAGAACTACTTTATTGTGTCATGTTTCAAGTAGCTAACACAAACCGTGTTTGATTTAAAGTTCTAACTGCATCTGTCAATATAGGAGAAAACAGAGTGAAACCTAAAAATTCAAACTGTTCCTGCAAACGAATGCTTCAACCTAGAAGAACAAAACTTGGGCATCCAAGTGGGAATGGTGTACTGATCATTACTTGAATGTATCATGAAGATTGGATGAAAAAATATATGTTGAGATTTCAGGAGACTCTAGTTTTTTGAAAGTTTGGCAACCCCTTTCAATATAAGTGTTATTCGCCAGTCAGTGCTTTAGGCTACATCAAGAGGAAACAAACCTTAGAGATAGAACGTAGAACTACTTTATTGTGTCAAGTTTCAAGAAGCTAGCACAAACCGTGTTTGATTTAGAGTTCTAGCTGCATCTGTCAATATAGGAGAAAACAGAGTGAAACCTAGAAATTCAAACTGTTACTGCAAATGAAAGCATCAACCTAGGAGAATGAAACTTGGGCATCCAAGTTTGATTGGTGTACTGCTCATTACTTGAAAGTATCATTAAGGTCGGAAAAAAATATGTGTTGAGATTTCAGGAGACTCTAGTTTTTTGGCAGCCTAACAACGCCTTTCATTGTAAGTGTTATTCGCCAGTCTGTGCTGAAGGCTACATCAAGAGGAAACAAACCTTAGGGATAGAATGTAGAACTACTTTATTGTGTCAAGTTACAAGAAGCTAGCCCAAACCGTGTATGATTTAGAGTTTGAACTACATTTGTCAATATAGGAGAAAACAGAGTGAAACCTAAAAATTCAAACTGTTCCTGCAAACGAATGCTTCAACCTAGAAGAACAAAACTTAGGCATCCAAGTGGGAATGGTGTACTGATCATTACTTGAAAGTATCATGAAGATTGGATGAAAAAATATATGTTGAGATTTCAGAAGACTCTAGTTTCTGGAAGTTTGGCAACCCCTTTCAATAAAAGTGTTATTCGCCAGTCCCTGCATGAGGCTACATCAAGAGGAAACAAACCTTAGGGATAGAACGTAGAACTACTTTATTGTGTCATGTTTCAAGTAGCTAGCACAAACCGTGTTTGATTTAAAGTTCTGACTGCATCTGTCAATATAGGAGAAACCAGAGTGAAACCTAAAAATTCAAACTGTTCCTGCAAACGAATGCTTCAACCTAGAAGAACAAAACTTGGGCATGCAAGTGGGAATGGTGTACTGATCTTTACTTGAATGTATCATGAAGATTGGATGAAAAAATATATGTTGAGATTTCAGGAGACTCTAGTTTTTTGAATGTTTGGCAACCCCTTTCAATATAAGTGTTATTCGCCAGTCCCTGCTTTAGGCTACATCAAGAGGAAACAAACCTTAGAGATAGAACGTAGAACTACTTTATTGTGTCAAGTTTCAAGAAGCTAGCAAAAACCGTGTTTGATTTAGAGTTCTAGCTGCATCTGTCAATATAGGAGAAAACAGAGTGAAACCTAGAAATTCAAACTGTTACTGCAAACGAATGCATCAACCTAGGAGAACGAAACTTGGGCATCCAAGTTTGATTGGTGTACTGCTCATTACTTGAAAGTATCATTAAGGTCGGAAAAAAATATGTGTTGAGATTTCAGGAGACTCTAGTTTTTTGGCAGCCTAACAACGCCTTTCATTGTAAGTGTTATTTGCCAGTCTGTGCTGAAGGCTACATCAAGAGGTAACAAACCTTAGGGATAGAACGTAGAACTACTTTATTGTGTCATGTTTCAAGTAGCTAGCACAAACCGTGTTTGATTTAAAGTTCTAACTGCATCTGTCAATATAAAAGAAAACAGAGTGAAACCTATAAATTCAAACTGTTCCTGCAAACGAATGCTTCAACCTAGAAGAACAAAACTTGGGCATCCAAGTGGGAATGGAGTACTGATCATTACTTGAATGTATCATGAAGATTGGATGAAAAAATATATGTTGAGATTTCAGGAGACTCTAGTTTTTAGAAAGTTTGGCAACCCCTTTCAATATAAGTGTTATTCGCCAGTCCCTGCTTTAGGCTACATCAAGAGGAAACAAACCTTAGAGATAGAACGTAGAACTACTTTATTGTGTCAAGTTTCAAGAAGCTAGCACAAACCGTGTTTGATTTAGAGTTCTAGCTGCATCTGTCAATATAGGAGAAAACAGAGTGAAACCTAGAAATTCAAACTGTTACTGCAAACGAATGCATCAACCTCGGAGAACGAAACTTGGGCATCCAAGTTTGATTGGTGTACTGCTCATTACTTGAAAGTATCATTAAGGTCGGAAAAAAATATGTGTTGAGATTTCAGGAGACTCTAGTTTTTTGGCAGCCTAACAACGCCTTTCATTGTAAGTGTTATTCGCCAGTCTCTGCTGAAGGCTACATCAAGAGGAAACAAACCTTAGGGATAGAACGTAGAACTACTTTATTGTGTCATTATTCAAGTAGCTAACACAAACCGTGTTTGATTTAAAGTTCTAACTGCATCTGTCAATATAGGAGAAAACAAAGTGAAACCTAAAAATTCAAACTGTTCCTGCAAACGAATGCTTCAACCTAGAAGAACAAAACTTGGGCATCCAAGTGGGAATGGTGTACTGATCATTACTTGAATGTATCATGAAGATTGGATGAAAAAATATATGTTGAGATTTCAGGAGACTCTAGTTTTTTGAAAGTTTGGCAACCCCTTTCAATATAAGTGTTATTCGCCAGTCCCTGCTTTAGGCTACATCAAGAGGAAACAAACCTTAGAGATAGAACGTAGAACTACTTTATTGTGTCAAGTTTCAAGAAGCTAGCACAAACCGTGTTTGATTTAGAGTTCTAGCTGCATCTGTCAATATAGGAGAAAACAGAGTGAAACCTAGAAATTCAAACTGTTACTGCAAACGAATGCATCAACCTAGGAGAATGAAACTTGGGCATCCAAGTTTGATTGGTGTACTGCTCATTACTTGAAAGTATCATTAAGGTCGGAAAAAAATATGTGTTGAGATTTCAGGAGACTCTAGTTTTTTGGCAGCCTAACAACGCCTTTCATTGTAAGTGTTATTCGCCAGTCTGTGCTGAAGGCTACATCAAGAGGAAACAAACCTTTGGGATAGAACGTAGAACTACTTAATTGTGTCATGTTTCAAGTAGCTAACAAAAACCGTGTTTGATTTAAAGTTCTAATTGCATCTGTCAATATAGGAGAAAACAGAGTGAAACCTAAAAATTCAAACTGTTCCTGCAAACGAATGCTTCAACCTAGAAGAACAAAACTTGGGCATCCAAGTGGGAATGGAGTACTGATCATTACTTGAATGTATCATGAAGATTGGATGAAAAAATATATGTTGAGATTTCAGGAGACTCTAGTTTTTTGAAAGTTTGGCAACCCCTTTCAATATAAGTGTTATTCGCCAGTCCCTGATTTAGGCTACATCAAGAGGAAACAAACCTTAGAGATAGAACGTAGAACTACTTTATTGTGTCAAGTTTCAAGAAGCTAGCACAAACCGTGTTTGATTTAGAGTTCTAGCTGCATCTGTCAATATAGGAGAAAACAGAGTGAAACCTAGAAATTCAAACTGTTACTGCAAACGAATGCATCAACCTCGGAGAACGAAACTTGGGCATCCAAGTTTGATTGGTGTACTGCTCATTACTTGAAAGTATCATTAAGTTCGGAAAAAAATATGTGTTGAGATTTCAGGAGACTCTAGTTTTTTGGCAGCCTAACAACGCCTTTCATTGTAAGTGTTATTCGCCAGTCTGTGCTGAAGGCTACATCAAGAGGAAACAAACCTTAGGGATAGAACGTAGAACTACTTTATTGTGTCATGTTTCAAGTAGCTAACACAAACCGTGTTTGATTTAAAGTTCTAACTGCATCTGTCAATATAGGAGAAAAGAGAGTGAAACCTAAAAATTCAAACTGTTCCTGCAAACGAATGCTTCAACCTAGAAGAACAAAACTTGGGCATCCAAGTGGGAATGGTGTACTGATCATTACTTGAATGTATCATGAAGATTGGATGAAAAAATATATGTTGAGATTTCAGGAGACTCTAGTTTTTTGAAAGTTTGGCAACCCCTTTCAATATAAGTGTTATTCGCCAGTCAGTGCTTTAGGCTACATCAAGAGGAAACAAACCTTAGAGATAGAACGTAGAACTACTTTATTGTGTCAAGTTTTAAGAAGCTAGCACAAACCGTGTTTGATTTAGAGTTCTAGCTGCATCTGTCAATATAGGAGAAAACAGAGTGAAACCTAGAAATTCAAACTGTTACTGCAAACGAATGCATCAACCTAGGAGAATGAAACTTGGGCATCCAAGTTTGATTGGTGTACTGCTCATTACTTGAAAGTATCATTAAGGTCGGAAAAAAATATGTGTTGAGATTTCAGGAGACTCTAGTTTTTTGGCAGCCTAACAACGCCTTTCATTGTAAGTGTTATTCGCCAGTCTGTGCTGAAGGCTACATCAAGAGGAAACAATCCTTAGGGATAGAATGTAGAACTACTTTATTGTGTCAAGTTACAAGAAGCTAGCCCAAACCGTGTATGATTTAGAGTTTGAACTACATTTGTCAATATAGGAGAAAACAGAGTGAAACCTAAAAATTCAAACTGTTCCTGCAAACGAATGCTTCAACCTAGAAGAACAAAACTTAGGCATCCAAGTGGGAATGGTGTACTGATCATTACTTGAAAGTATCATGAAGATTGGATGAAAAAATATATGTTGAGATTTCAGAAGACTCTAGTTTCTGGAAGTTTGGCAACCCCTTTCAATAAAAGTGTTATTCGCCAGTCCCTGCATGAGGCTACATCAAGAGGAAACAAACTTTAGGGATAGAACGTAGAACTACTTTATTGTGTCATGTTTCAAGTAGCTAGCACAAACCGTGTTTGATTTAAAGTTCTGACTGCATCTGTCAATATAGGAGAAACCAGAGTGAAACCTAAAAATTCAAACTGTTCCTGCAAACGAATGCTTCAACCTAGAAGAACAAAACTTGGGCATGCAAGTGGGAATGGTGTACTGATCTTTACTTGAATGTATCATGAAGATTGGATGAAAAAATATATGTTGAGATTTCAGGAGACTCTAGTTTTTTGAATGTTTGGCAACCCCTTTCAATATAAGTGTTATTCGCCAGTCCCTGCTTTAGGCTACATCAAGAGGAAACAAACCTTAGAGATAGAACGTAGAACTACTTTATTGTGTCAAGTTTCAAGAAGCTAGCAAAAACCGTGTTTGATTTAGAGTTCTAGCTGCATCTGTCAATATAAAAGAAAACAGAGTGAAACCTAGAAATTCAAACTGTTACTGCAAACGAATGCATCAACCTAGGAGAACGAAACTTGGGCATCCAAGTTTGATTGGTGTACTGCTCATTACTTGAAAGTATCATGAAGGTCGGAAGAAAAAATATATGATGAGATTTCAGGAGACTGTAGTTTTTTGGCAGCCTAACAACGCCTTTCATTGAATGTGTTATTCGCCAGTCTCTGCTTAAGGCTACATCAAGAGGAAACAAAACTTAGGGATAGAACGTAGAACTACTTTATTGTGTCATGTTTCAAGTAGCTAGCACAAACCGTGTTTGATTTAAAGTTCTGACTGCATCTGTCAATAAAGGAGAAACCAGAGTGAAACCTAAAAATTCAAACTGTTCCTGCAAACGAATGCTTCAACCTAGAAGAACAAAACTTGGGCATGCAAGTGGGAATGGTGTACTGATCATTACTTGAATGTATCATGAAGATTGGATGAAAAAATATATGTTGAGATTTCAGGAGAGTCTAGTTTTTTGAAAGTTTGGCAACCCCTTTCAATATAAGTGTTATTCGCCAGTCCCTGCTTTAGGCTACATCAAGAGGAAACAAACCTTAGAGATAGAACGTAGAACTACTTTATTGTGTCAAGTTTCAAGAAGCTAGCACAAACCGTGTTTGATTTAGAGTTCTAGATGCATCTGTCAATATAGGAGAAAACAGAGTGAAACCTAGAAATTCAAACTGTTACTGCAAACGAATGCATCAACCTAGGAGAACGAAACTAGGGCATCCAAGTTTGATTGGTGCACTGCTCATTAATTGAAATTATCATGAAGGTCTGAAGAAAAAATATATGATCAGATTTCAGGAGACTGTAGTTTTTTGGCAGCCTAACAACGCCTTTCATTGAATGTGTTATTCGCCAGTCTCTGCTTAAGGCTACATCAAGAGGAAACAAACCTTAGGGATAGAACGTAGAACTACTTTATTGTGTCATGTTTCAAGTAGCTAGCACAAACCGTGTTTGATTTAAAGTTCTGACTGCATCTGTCAATATAGGAGAAACCAGAGTGAAACCTAAAAATTGAAACTTTTACTGCAAACGAATGCATCAACCTCGGAGAACGAAACTTGGGCATCCAAGTTTGATTGGTGTACTGCTCATTACTTGAAAGTATCATTAAGGTCGGAAAAAAATATGTGTTGAGATTTCAGGAGACTCTAGTTTTTTGGCAGCTTAACAACGCCTTTCATTGTAAGTGTTATTCGCCAGTCTGTGCTGAAGGCTACATCAAGAGGAAACAATCCTTAGGGATAGAACGTAGAACTACTTTATTGTGTCATGTTTCAAGTAGCTAGCACAAACCATGTTTGATTTAAAGTTCTAACTGCATCTGTCAATATAAAAGAAAACAGAGTGAAACCTAAAAATTCAAACTGTTCCTGCAAACGAATGCTTCTACCTAGAAGAACAAAACTTGGGCATCCAAGTGGGAATGGAGTACTGATCATTACTTGAATGTATCATGAAGATTGGATGAAAAAATATATGTTGAGATTTCAGGAGACTCTAGTTTTTTGAAAGTTTGGCAACCCCTTTCAATATAAGTGTTATTCGCCAGTCAGTGCTTTAGGCTACATCAAGAGGAAACAAACCTTAGAGATAGAACGTAGAACTACTTTATTGTGTCAAGTTTCAAGAAGCTAGCACAAACCGTGTTTGATTTAGAGTTCTAGCTGCATCTGTCAATATTGGAGAAAAAAGAGTGAAACCTAGAAATTCAAACTGTTACTGCAAACGAATGCATCAACCTCGGAGAACGAAACTTGGGCATCCAAGTTTGATTGGTGTACTGCTCATTACTTGAAAGTATCATTAAGTTCGGAAAAAAATATGTGTTGAGATTTCAGGAGACTCTAGTTTTTTGGCAGCCTAACAACGCCTTTCATTGTAAGTGTTATTCGCCAGTCTGTGCTGAAGGCTACATCAAGAGGAAACAAACCTTAGGGATAGAACGTAGAACTACTTTATTGTGTCATGTTTCAAGTAGCTAACACAAACCGTGTTTGATTTAAAGTTCTAACTGCATCTGTCAATATAGGAGAAAACAGAGTGAAACCTAAAAATTCAAACTGTTCCTGCAAACGAATGCTTCAACCTAGAAGAACAAAACTTGGGCATCCAAGTGGGAATGGTGTACTGATCATTACTTGGAAGTATCATGAAGATTGGATCAAAAAATATATGTTGAGATTTCAGGAGACTCTGGTTTTTTGAAAGTTTGGCAAAACCTTTCAATATATGTGTTATTCGCCAGTCCCTGCTTTAGGCTACATCAAGAGGAAACAAACCTTAGAGATAGAACGTAGACCTACTTTATTGTGTCAAGTTTCGAGAAGCTAGCACAAACCGTGTTTGATTTAGAGTTCTAGCTGCATCTGTCTATATAGGAGAAAACAGAGTGAAACCTAGAAATTCAAACTGTTACTGCAAACGAATGCATCAACCTAGGAGAACGAAACTTGGGCATCCAAGTTTGATTGGTGTACTGCTCATTACTTGATAGTATCATTAAGGTCGGAAAAAAATATGTGTTGAGATTTCAGGAGACTCTAGTTTTTTGGCAGCCTAACAACGCCTTTCATTGTAAGTGTATTCGCCAGTCTGTGCTGAAGGCTACATCAAGAGGAAACAAACCTTAGGGATAGAATGTAGAACTACTTTATGGTGTCAAGTTTCAAGAAGCTAGCCCAAACCGTGTATGATTTAGAGTTTGAACTACATTTGTCAATATAGGAGAAAACAGAGTGAAACCTAAAAATTCAAACTGTTACTGCAAACGAATGCTTCAACGTAGGAGAATGAAACTTGAGCATCCAAGTGGGATTGGTGTACTGATCATTACTTGAAAGTATCATGAAGATTGGATGAAAAAATATATGTTGAGATTTCAGAAGACTCTAGTTTCTGGAAGTTTGGCAACCCCTTTCAATAAAAGTGTTATTCGCCAGTCCCTGCATGAGGCTACATCAAGAGGAAACAAACCTTAGTGATAGAACGTAGAACTACAGTATTTTGTCAAGTTTCAAGAAGCTATCACAAACCGTGTTTGATTTAGAGTTCGAACTGCATCTGTCAATATAGGACAAAACAGAGTGAAACCTAAAAATTCAAACTGTTCCTGCAAACGAATGCTTCAAAGTAGGAGAACGAAACTTGGGCTTCCAAGTTTGATTGGTGCACTGCTCTTTACTTGAAAGTATCAAGAAGGTCGGAAGAAAAAATATATGATGAGATTTCAGGAGACTGTAGTTTTTTGGCAGCCTAACAACGCATTTTATTGAATGTGTTATTCGCCAGTCTCTGCTTATGGCTACATCAAGAGGAAACAAACTTTAGGGATAGAACGTAGAACTACTTTATTGTGTCATGTTTCAAGTAGCTAGCACAAACCGTGTTTGATTTAAAGTTCTGACTGCATCTGTCAATATAGGAGAAACCAGAGTGAAACCTAAAAATTCAAACTGTTCCTGCAAACGAATGCTTCAACCTAGAAGAACAAAACTTGGGCATGCAAGTGGGAATGGTGTACTGATCATTACTTGAATGTATCATGAAGATTGGATGAAAAAATATATGTTGAGATTTCAGAAGACTCTAGTTTTTTGAATGTTTGGCAACCCCTTTCAATATAAGTGTTATTCGCCAGTCCCTGCTTTAGGCTACATCAAGAGGAAACAAACCTTAGGGATAGAACCTAGAACTACTTTATTGTGTCAAGTTTCAAGAAGCTAGCAAAAACCGTGTTTGATTTAGAGTTCTAGCTGCATCTGTCAATATAGGAGAAAACAGAGTGAAACCTAGAAATTCAAACTGTTACTGCAAACGAATGCATCAACCTAGGAGAACGAAACTTGGGCATCCAAGTTTGATTGGTGTACTGCTCATTACTTGAAAGTATCATTAAGGTCGGAAAAAAAATATGTGTTGAGATTTCAGGAGACTCTAGTTTTTTGGCAGCCTAACAACGCCTCTCATTGTAAGTGTTATTCGCCAGTCTGTGCTGAAGGCTACATCAAGAGGAAACAAACCTTAGAGATAGAACGTAGAACTACTTTATTGTGTCATGTTTCAAGTAGCTAGCACAAACCGTGTTTGATTTAAAGTTCTAACTGCATCTGTCAATATAGGAGAAAACAGAGTGAAACCTAAAAATTCAAACTGTTCCTGCAAACAAATGCTTCAACCTAGAAGAACAAAACTTGGGCATCCAAGTGGGAATGGTGTACTGATCATTACTTGAATGTATCATGAAGATTGGATGAAAAAATATATGTTGAGATTTCAGGAGACTCTAGTTTTTTAAAGTTTGGCAACCCCTTTCAATATAAGTGTTATTCGCCAGTCCCTGCTTTAGGCTACATCAAGAGGAAACAAACCTTAGAGATACAACGTAGAACTACTTTAATGTGTCAAGTTTCAGGAAGCTAGCACAAACCGTGTTTGATTTAGAGTTCTAGCTGCATCTGTCAATATAGGAGAAAACAGAGTGAAACCTAGAAATTCAAATTGTTACTGCAAACGAATGCATCAACCTAGGAGAACGAAACTTGGGCATCCAAGTTTGATTGGTGTACTGCTCATTACTTGAAAGTATCATTAAGGTCGGAAAAAAATATGTGTTGAGATTTCAGGAGACTCTTGTTTTTTGGCAGCCTAACAACGCCTTTCATTATAAGTGTTATTCGCCAGTCTGTGCTGAAGGCTACATCAAGAGGAAACAAACCTTAGGGATAGAATGTAGAACTACTTTATTGTGTCAAGTTTCAAGAAGCTAGCCCAAACCGTGTATGATTTAGAGTTTGAACTACATTTGTCAGTATAGGAGAAAACAAAGTAAAACCTAAAAATTCAAACTGTTCCTGCAAACGAATGCTTCAACCTAGAAGAACAAAACTTGGGCATCCAAGTGGGAATGGTGTACTGATCATTACTTGAAAGTATCATGAAGATTGGATGAAAAAATATATGTTGAGATTTCAGGAGACTCTAGTTTTTTGAATGTTTGGCAACCCCTTTCAATATAAGTGTTATTCGCCAGTCCCTGCTTTAGGCTACATCAAGAGGAAACAAATCTTAGATATAGAACGTAGAACTACTTTATTGTGTCAAGTTTCGAGAACCTAGCACAAACCGTGTTTGATTTAGAGTTCTAGCTGCATCTGTCAATATAGGAGAAAACAGAGTGAAACCTAGAAATTCAAACTGTTACTGCAAACGAATGCATCAACCTAGGAGAACGAAACTTGGGCATCCAAGTTTGATTGGTGTACTGCTCATTACTTGAAAGTATCATTAAGGTCGGAAAAAAAATATGTGTTGAGATTTCAGGAGACTGTAGTTTTTTGGCAGCCTAACAACGCCTTTCATTGAATGTGTTATTCACCAGACTCTGCTTAAGGCTACATCAAGAGAAACAAACCGTAGGGATAGAACGTAGAACTACTTTATTGTGTCATGTTTCAAGTAGCTAGCACAAACCGTGTTTGATTTAAAGTTCTAACTGCATCTGTCAATATAGGAGAAACCAGAGTGAAACCTAAAAATTCAAACTGTTCCTGCAAACGAATGCTTCAACCTAGAAGAACAAAACTTGGGCATCCAAGTGGGAATGGTGTACTGATCATTACTTGAATGTATCATGAAGATTGGATGAAAAAATATATGTTGAGATTTCAGGAGACTCTAGTTTTTTGAAAGTTTGGCAACCCCTTCAATATAAGTGTTATTCGCCAGTCCCTGCTTTAGGCTACATCAAGAGGAAACAAACCTTAGAGACAGAACGTAGAACTACTTTCTTGTGTCAAGTTTCAAGAAGCTAGCAGAAACCGTGTATGGTTTAGAGTTTGAACTACATTTGTCAATATAGGAGAAAACAGAGTGAAACCTAAAAATTCAAACTGTTCCTGCAAACGAATGCTTCAACCTAGAAGAACAAAACTTGGGCATCCAAGTGGGAATGGTGTACTGATCATTACTTGAAAGTATCATGAAGATTGGATGAAAAAATATATGTTGAGATTTCAGGAGATTCTAGTTTTTTGAAAGATTGGCAACTCCTTTCAATATAAGTGTTATTCGCCAGTCCCTGCTTTAGGCTACATCAAGAGGAAACAAACCTTAGAGATAGAACGTAGAACTACTTTATTGTGTCAAGTTTCAAGAAGCTAGCACAAACCGTGTTTGATTTAGAGTTCTAACTGCATCTGTCAATATAGGAGAAAACAGAGTGAAACCTAGAAATTCAAACTGTTACTGCAAACGAATGCATCAACCTAGGAGAACGAAACTTGGGCATCCAAGTTTGATTGGTGTACTGCTCATTACTTGAAAGTATCATTAAGGTCGGAAAAAAATATGTGTTGAGATTTCAGGAGACTCTAGTTTTTTGGCAGCCTAACAACGCCTCTCATTTTAAGTGTTATTCGCAGGTCCCTGCTTTAGGCTACATCAAGAGGAAACAAACCTTAGAGATAGAACGTAGAACTACTTTATTGCGTCAAGTTTCGAGAACCTAGCACAAACCGTGTTTGATTTAGAGTTCTAGCTGCATCTGTCAATATAGGAGAAAACAGAGTGAAACCTAGAAATTCAAACTGTTACTGTAAACGAATGCATCAACCTAGGAGAACGAAACTGGGCATCCAAGTTTGATTGGTGTACTGCTCATTACTTGAAAGTATCATTAAGGTCGGAAAAAAAATATGTGTTGAGATTTCAGGAGACTCTATTTTTTTGGCAGCCTAACAACGACTCTCATTGTAAGTGTTATTCGCCAGACCCTGCTTTAGGCTACATCAAGAGGAAACAAACCTTAGAGATAGAATGTAGAACTACTTTATTGTGTCATGTTTCAAGTAGCTAGCACAAACCGTGTTTGATTTAAAGTTCTAACTGCTTCTGTCAATATAGGAGAAAACAGAGTGAAACCTAAAGATTCAAACTGTTCCTGGAAACGAATGCTTCAACCTAGAAGAACAAAACTTGGGCATCCAAGTGGGAATGGTTTACTGATCATTACTTGAATGTATCATGAAGATTGGATGAAAAAATATATGTTGAGATTTCAGGAGACTCTAGTTTTTTGAAAGTTTGGCAACCCCTTTCAATATAAGTATTATTCGCCAGTCCCTGCTTTAGAATACATCAAGAGGAAACAAACCTTAGAGATAGAACGTAGACCTACTTTATTGTGTCAAGTTTCAAGAAGCTAGCACAAACCGTGTTTGATTTAGAGTTCTAGCTGCATCTGTCAATATAGGAGAAAACAGAGTGAAACCTAGAAATTCAAACTGTTACTGCAAACGAATGCATCAACCTAGGAGAACGAAACTTGGGCATCCAAGTTTGATTGGTGCACTGCTCATTACTTGAAAGTATCAGGAAGGTCGGAAGAAAAAATATATGATGAGATTTCAGGAGACTGTAGTTTTTTGGCAGCCTAACAACGCCTTTCATTGAATGTGTTATTCGCCAGTCTCTGCTTAAGGCTACATCAAGAGAAAACAAACCGTAGGGATAGAACGTAGAACTAATTTATTGTCTCATGTTTCAAGTAGCTAGCACAAACCCTGTTTGATTTAAAGTTCTAACTGCATCTGTCAATATAGGAGAAAACAGAGTGAAACCTAAAAATTCAAACTGTTCCTGCAAACGAATGCTTCAACCTAGAAGAACAAAACTTGGGCATCCAAGTGGGAATGTGTACTGATCATTACTTGAATGTATCATGAAGATTGGATGAAAAAATATATGTTGAGATTTCAGGAGACCCTAGTTTTTTGAAAGTTTGGCAACCCCTTTCAATATAAGTGTTATTCGCCAGTCCCTGCTTTAGGCTACATCAAGAGGAAACAAACCTTAGATATAGAACGTAGAACTACTTTATTGTGTCAAGTTTCGAGAACCTAGCACAAACCGTGTTTGATTTAGAGTTCTAGCTGCATCTGTCAATATAGGAGAAAACAGAGTGAAACCTAGAAATTTAAACTGTTATTGCAAACGAATGCATCAACCTAGGAGAACGAAACTTGGGCATCCAAGTTTGATTGGTGTACTGCTCATTACTTGAAAGTATCACTAAGGTCGGAAAAAAATATGTGTTGAGATTTCAGGAGACTCTTGTTTTTTGGCAGCCTAACAACGCCTGTCATTGTAAGTGTTATTCGCCAGTCTGTGCTGAAGGCTACATCAAGAGGAAACAAACCTTAGGGATAGAATGTAGAACTACTTTAATGTGTCAAGTTTCAAGAAGGTAGCCCAAACCGTGTATGATTTAGAGTTTGAACTACATTTGTCAATATAGGAGAAACCAGAGTGAAACCTAAAAATTCAAACTGTTCCTGCAAACGAATGCTTCAACCTAGAAGAACAAAACTTGGGCATCCAAGTGGGAATGGTGTACTGATCATTACTTGAAAGTATCATGAAGATTGGATGAAAAAATATATGTTGAGATTTCAGGAGACTCTAGTTTTTTGAAAGTTTGGCAACCCCTTTCAATATAAGTGTTATTCACCAGTCCCTGCTTTAGGCTACATCAAGAGGAAACAAACCTTAGAGATAGAACGTAGAACTACTTTATTGTGTCAAGTTTCAAGAAGCTAGCACAAACCGTGTTTGATTTAGAGTTCTAGCTGCATCTGTCAATATAGGAGAAAACAGAGTGAAACCTAGAAATTCAAACTGCTACTGCAAACGAATGCATCAACCTAGGAGAACGAA
Organism: Callospermophilus lateralis; assembly: GCF_048772815.1. Lineage (NCBI taxonomy): Eukaryota > Metazoa > Chordata > Mammalia > Rodentia > Sciuridae > Callospermophilus > Callospermophilus lateralis. The sequence continues at coordinate 52,434 of NW_027514613.1, forward strand.
ACTTGGGCATCCAAGTTTGATTGGTGTACTGCTCATTACTTGAAAGTATGATTAAAATCGGAAAAAAAATATGTGTTGATATTTCAGGATACTCTAGTTTTTTGGCAGCCTAACAACGCCTTTCATTTTAAGTGTTATTCGCCAGTCTGTGCTGAAGGCTACATCAAGAGGAAACAAACCTTAGATATAGAACGTAGAACTACTTTATTGTGTCAAGTTTCGAGAAGCTAGCACAAACCGTGTTTGATTTAGAGTTCTAGCTGCATGTGTCAATATAGGAGAAAACAGAGTGAAACCTAAAAATTCAAACTGTTACTGCAAACGAATGCATCAACCTAGGAGAACGAAACTTGGGCATCCAAGTTTGATTGGTGTACTGATCATTACTTGAAAGTATCATTAAGGTCGGAAAAAAAATATGTGTTGAGATTTCAGGAGACTCTAGTTTTTTGGCAGCCTAACAACGCCTTTCATTGTAAGTGTTATTCGCCAGTCTGTGCTGAAGGCTACATCAAGAGGAAACAAACCTTAGGGATAGAATGTAGAACTACTTTATTGTGTCAAGTTTCAAGAAGCAAGCCCAAACCGTGTATGATTTAGAGTTTGAACTACATTTGTCAATATAGGAGAAAACAGAGTGAAACCTAAAAATTCAAACTGTTCCTGCAAACGAATGCTTCAACCTAGAAGAACAAAACTTGGGCATCCAAGTGGGAATGGTGTACTGATCATTACTTGAATGTATCATGAAGATTGGATGAAAAAATATATGTTGAGATTTCAGGAGAATCTAGTTTTTTGAAAGTTTGGCAACCCCTTTCAATAAAAGTGTTATTCACCAGTCCCTGCATTAGGCTACATCAAGAGGAAACAAACCTTAGAGATAGAACGTAGACCTACTTTATTGTGTCAAGTTTCAAGAAGCTAGCACAAACCGTGTTTGATTTAGAGTTCTAGCTGCATCTGTCAATATAGGAGAAAAGAGAGTGAATCCTAGAAATTCAAACTGTTACTGCAAACGAATGCATCAACCTAGCAGAACGAAACTTGGGCATCCAAGTTTGATTGGTGTACTGCTCATTACTTGAAAGTATCATTAAGGTCGGAAAAAAATATGTGTTGAGATTTCAGGAGACTCTAGTTTTTTGGCAGCCTAACAAAGCCTTTCATTGTAACTGTTATTCGCCAGTCTGTGCTGAAGGCTACATCAAGAGGAAACAAACCGTAGGGATAGAACGTAGAACTACTTTATTGTGTCAAGTTTCAAGAAGCTAGCCCAAACCGTGTATGATTTAGAGTTTGAACTACATTTGTCAATATAGGAGAAAACAGAGTGAAACCTAAAAATTCAAACTGTTCCTGCAAACGAATGCTTCAACCTAGAAGAACAAAACTTGGGCATCCAAGTGGGAATGGTGTACTGATCATTACTTGAATGTATCATGAAGATTGGATGAAAAAATATATATTGAGATTTCAGGAGACTCTAGTTTTTTTAAAGTTTGGCAACCCGTTTCAATATAAGTGTTATTCGCCAGTCCTTGCTTTAGGCTACATCAAGAGGAAACAAACCTTAGATATAGAACGTAGAACTACTTTATTGTGTCAAGTTTCGAGAAGCTAGCACAAACCGTGTTTGATTTAGAGTTCTAGCTGCATCTGTCAATATAGGAGAAAACAGAGTGAAACCTAGAAATTCAAACTGTTACTGCAAACGAATGCATCAACCTAGGAGAACGAAACTTGGCCATCCAAGTTTGATTGGTATACTGCTCATTACTTGAAAGTATCATTAAGGTCGGAAAAAAAATATATGATGAGATTTCAGGAGACTCTAGTTTTTTGGCAGCCTAACAACGCCTGTCATTGTAAGTGTTATTCACCAGTCTGTGCTGAAGGCTACATCAAGAGGAAACAAAACTTAGGGATAGAATGTAGAACTACTTTATTGTGTCAAGTTTCAAGAAGCAAGCCCAAACCGTGTATGATTTAGAGTTTGAACTACATTTGTCAATATAGGAGAAAACAGAGTGAAACCTAAAAATTCAAACTGTTCCTGCAAACGAATGCTTCAACCTAGAAGAACAAAACTTGGGCATCCAAGTGGGAATGGTGTACTGATCATTACTTGAATGTATCATGAAGATTGGATGAAAAAATATATGTTGAGATTTCAGGAGATCTAGTTTTTTGAAAGTTTGGCAACCCCTTTCAATAAAAGTGTTATTCGCCAGTCCCTGCATTAGGCTACATCAAGAGGAAACAAACCTTAGAGATAGAACGTAGACCTACTTTATTGTGTCAAGTTTCAAGAAGGTAGCACAAACCGTGTTTGATTTAGAGTTCTAGCTGCATCTGTCAATATAGGAGAAAACAGAGTGAAACCTAGAAATTCAAACTGTTACTGCAAACGAATGCATCAACCTAGGAGAACGAAACTTGGGCATCCAAGTTTGATTGGTGTACTGCTCATTACTTGAAAGTATCATTAAGGTCGGAAAAAAATATGTGTTGAGATTTCAGGAGACTCTAGTTTTTTGAAAGTTTGGCAACCCCTTTCAATATAAGTGTTATTCGCCAGTCCCTGCTTTAATCTACATCAAGAGGAAACAAACCTTAGAGATAGAACGTAGAACTACTTTATTTTGTCAAGTTTCAAGAAGCTAGCACAAACCGTGTTTGATTTAGAGTTCTAGCTGCATCTGTCAATATAGGAGAAAACAGAGTGAAACCTAGAAATTCAAACTGTTACTCCAAACGAATGCATCAACTTAGGAGAAGGAAACTTGGGCATCCAAGTTTGATTGGTGTACTGCTCATTACTTGAAAGTATCATTAAGGTCGGAAAAAAATATGTGTTGAGATTTCAGGAGACTCTAGTTTTTGGGCAGCCTAACAACGCCTTTCATTGTAAGTGTTATTCGCCAGTCTGTGCTGAAGGCTACATCAAGAGGAAACAAACCTTAGGGATAGAATGTAGAACTACTTTATTGTGTCAAGTTTCAAGAAGCTCGCCCAAACCGTGTATGATTTAGAGTTTGAACTACATTTGTCAATATAGGAGAAAACAGAGTGAAACCTAAAAATTCAAACTGTTACTGCAAACGAATGCTTCAACGTAGGAGAATGAAACTTGAGCATCCAAGTGGGTTTGGTGTACTGATCATTACTTGAAAGTATCATGAAGATTCGATGAAAAAATATATGTTCAGATTTCAGAAGACTCTAGTTTTTGGAAGTTTGGCAACCCCTTTCTATAAAAGTTTTATTTGCCAGTCCCTGCATTAGGCTACATCAAGAGGAAACAAACCTTAGAGATAGAACGTAGAACTACAGTATTTTGTCAAGTTTCAAGAAGCTAGCACAAACCGTGTTTGATTTAGAGTTCGAACTGCATCTGTCAATATAGGACAAAACAGTGTGAAACCTAAAAATTCAAACTGATTCTGCAAACGAATGCTTCAACCTAGGAGAACGAAACTTGGGCATCCAAGTTTGATTGGTGTACTGCTCATTACTTGAAAGTATCATTAAAGTCGGAAAAAAAATATGTGTTGAGATTTCAGGAGACTCTAGTTTTTTGGCAGCCTAACAACGCCTCTCATTGTAAGTGTTATTCGCCAGTCTGTGCTGAAGGCTACATCAAGAGGAAACAAACCTTAGAGATAGAACGTAGAACTACTTTATTGTGTCATGTTTCAAGTAGCTAGCACAAACCGTGTTTGATTTAAAGTTCTAACTGCATCTGTCAATATAGGAGAAAACAGAGTGAAACCTAAAAATTCAAACTGTTCCTGCAAACGAATGCTTCAACCTAGAAGAACAAATCTTGGGCATCAAATTGGGAATGGTGTACTGATCATTACTTGAATGTATCATGAAGATTGGATGAAAAAATATATGTTGAGATTTCAGGAGACTCTAGTTTTTTGAAAGTTTGGCAACCCCTTTCAATATAAGTGTTATTCGCCAGTCCCTGCTTTAGGCTACATCAAGAGGAAACAAATCTTAGAGATAGAACGTAGACCTACTTTATTGTGTCAAGTTTCAAGAAGCTAGCACAAACCGTGTTTGATTTAGAGTTCTAGCTGCATCTGTCAATATAGGAGAAAACAGAGTGAAACCTAGAAATTCAAACTGTTACTGCAAACGAATGCATCAACCTAGGAGAACGAAACTTGGGCATCCAAGTTTGATTGGTGTACTGCTCATTACTTGAAAGTATCATTAAGGTCGGAAAAAAATATGTGTTGATATTTCAGGAGACTCTAGTTTTTTGGCAGCCTAACAACGCCTTTCATTGTAAGTATTATTCGCCAGTCTGTGCTGAAGGCTACATCAAGAGGAAACAAACCGTAGGGATAGAACGTCGAACTACTTTATTATGTCAAGTTTCAAGAAGCTAGCCCAAACCGTGTAGGATTTAGAGTTTGAACTACATTTGTCAATATAGGAGAAAACAGAGTGAAACCTAAAAATTCAAACTGTTCCTGCAAACGAATGCTTCAACCTAGAAGAACAAAACTTGGGCATCCAAGTGGGAATGGTGTACTGATCATTACTTGAATGTATCATGAAGATTGGATGAAAAAATATATGTTGAGATTTCAGGATACTCTAGTTTTTTGAAAGTTTGGCAACCCCTTTCAATATAAGTGTTATTCGCCAGTCCCTGCTTTAACCTACATCAAGAGGAAACAAACCTTAGATATAGAACGTAGAACTACTTTATTGTGTCAAGTTTCGAGAAGCTAGCACAAACCGTGTTTGATTTAGAGTTCTAGCTGCATCTGTCAATATAGGAGAAAACAGAGTGAAACCTACAAATTCAAATTCTTACTGCAAACGAATGCATCAACCTAGGAGAACGAAACTTGGCCATCCAAGTTTGATTGGTGTACTGCTCATTACTTGAAAGTATCATTAAGGTCGGAAAAAAAAATATGTGTTGAGATTTCAGGAGACTCTAGTTTTTTGGCAGCCTAACAACGCCTCTCCTTGTAAGTGTTATTCGCCAGTCTGTGCTGAAGGCTACATCAAGAGGAAACAAACCTTAGAGAGAGAACGTAGAACTACTTTATTGTGTCATGTTTCAAGTAGCTAGCACAAACCGTGTTTGATTTAAAGTTCTAACTGCATCTGTCAATATAGGAGAAAACAGAGTGAAACCTAAAAATTCAAACTGTTCCTGCAAACGAATGCTCAACCTAGAAGAACAAAACTAGGGTATCCAAGTGGGAATGGTGTACTGATCATTACTTGAATGTATCATGAAGATTGGATGAAAAAATATATGTTGAGATTTCAGGAGACACTAGTTTTTTGAAAGTTTGGCAACCCCTTTCAATATAAGTGTTATTCGCCAGTCCCTGCTTTAGGCTACATCAAGATGAAACAAACCGTAGAGATAGAACGTAGACCTACTTTATTGTGTCAAGTTTCAAGAAGCTAGCACAAACCGTGTTTGATTTAGAGTTCTAGCTGCATCTGTCAATATAGGAGAAAACAGAGTGAAACCTAGAAATTCAAACTGTTACTGCAAACGAATGCATCAACCTAGGAGAACGAAAATTGGGCATCCAAGTTTGATTGGTGTACTGCTCATTACTTGAAAGTATCATTAAGGTCGGAAAGAAATATGTGTTGAGATTTCAGGAGACTCTAGTTTTTTGGCAGCCTAACAACGCCTTTCATTGTAAGTGTTATTCGCCAGTCTGTGCTGAAGGCTACATGAAGAGGAAACAAACCGTAGGGATAGAACGTAGAACTACTTTATTGTGTCAAGTTTCAAGAAGCTAGCCCAAACCGTGTATGATTTAGAGTTTGAACTACATTTGTCAATATAGGAGAAAACAGAGTGAAACCTAAAAATTCAAACTGTTCCTGCAAACGAATGCTTCAACCTAGAAGAACAAAACTTGGGCATCCAAGTGGGAATGGTGTACTGATCATTACTTGAATGTATCATGAAGATTGGATGAAAAAATATATGTTGAGATTTCAGGAGACTCTAGTTTTTTGAAAGTTTGGCAACCCCTTTCAATATAAGTGTTATTCGCCAGTCCCTTCTTTAGGCTACATCAAGATTAAACAAACCTTAGATATAGAACGTAGAACTACTTTATTGTGTCAAGTTTCGAGAAGCTAGCACAAACCGTGTTTGATTTAGAGTTCTAGCTGCATCTGTCAATATAGGAGAAAACAGAGTGAAACCTAGAAATTCAAACTGTTACTGCAAACGAATGCGTCAACCTAGGATAATGAAACTTGGGCATCCAAGTTTGATTGGTGTACTGCTCATTACTTGAAAGTATCATTAAGGTCGGAAAAAAAATATGTGTTGAGATTTCAGGAGACTCTAGTTTTTTGGCAGCCTAACAACGCCTCTCATTGTAAGTGTTATTCGCCAGTCTGTGCTGAAGGCTTCATCAAGAGGAAACAAACCTTAGAGAGAGAACGTAGAACTACTTTATTGTGTCATGTTTCAAGTAGCTAGCACAAACCGTGTTTGATTTAAAGTTCTAACTGCATCTGTCAATATAGGAGAAAACAGAGTGAAACCTAAAAATTCAAACTGTTCCTGCAAACGAATGCTTCAACCTAGAAGAACAAAACTAGGGCATCCAAGTGGGAATGGTGTACTGATCATTACTTGAATGTATCATGAAGATTGGATGAAAAAATATATGTTGAGATTTCAGGAGACTCTAGTTTTTTGAAAGTTTGGCAACCCATTTCAATATAAGTGTTATTCGCCAGTCCCTGCTTTAGGCTACATCAAGAGGAAACAAACCTTAGAGATAGAACGTAGACCTACTTTATTGTGTCAAGTTTCAAGAAGCTAGCACAAACCGTGTTTGATTTAGAGTTCTAGCTGCATCTGTCAATATAGGAGAAAACAGAGTGAAACCTAGAAATTCAAACTGTTACTGCAAACGAATGCATCAACCTAGGAGAACGAAACTTGGGCATCCAAGTTTGATTGGTGTACTGCTCATTACTTGAAAGTATCATTAAGGTCGGAAAAAAATATGTGTTGAGATTTCAGGAGACTCTAGTTTTTTGGCAGCCTAACAACGCCTTTCATTGTAAGTGTTATTCGCCAGTCTGTGCTGAAGGCTACATCAAGAGGAAACAAACCGTAGGGATAGAACGTAGAAATACTTTATTGTGTCAAGTTTCAAGAAGCTAGCCCAAACCGTGTATGATTTAGAGTTTGAACTACATTTGTCAATATAGGAGAAAACAGAGTGAAACCTAAAAATTCAAACTGTTCCTGCAAACGAATGCTTCAACCTAGAAGAACAAAACTTGGGCATCCAAGTGGGAATGGTGTACTGATCATTACTTGAATGTATCATGAAGATTGGATGAAAAAATATATGTTGAGATTTCAGGAGACTCTAGTTTTTTGAAAGTTTGGCAACCCCTTTCAATATAAGTGTTATTCGCCAGTCCCTGCTTTAGGCTACATCAAGATGAAACAAACCTTAGAGATAGAACGTAGACCTACTTTATTGTGTCAAGTTTCAAGAAGCTAGCACAAACCGTGTTTGATTTAGAGTTCTAGCTGCATCTGTCAATATAGGAGAAAACAGAGTGAAACCTAGAAATTCAAACTGTTACTGCAAACGAATGCATCAACCTAGGAGAACGAAACTTGGGCATCCAAGTTTGATTGGTGTACTGCTCATTACTTGAAAGTATCATTAAGGTCGGAAAAAAATATGTGTTGAGATTTCAGGAGACTCTAGTTTTTTGGCAGCCTAACAACGCCTTTCATTGTAAGTGTTATTCGCCAGTCTGTGCTGAAGGCTACATCAAGAGGAAACAAACCGTAGGGATAGAACGTAGAAATACTTTATTGTGTCAAGTTTCAAGAAGCTAGCCCAAACCGTGTATGATTTAGAGTTTGAACTACATTTGTCAATATAGGAGAAAACAGAGTGAAACCTAAAAATTCAAACTGTTCCTGCAAACGAATGCTTCAACTTAGAAGAACAAAACTTGGTCATCCATGTGGGAATGGTGTACTGATCATTACTTGAATGTATCATGAAGATTGGATGAAAAAATATATGTTGAGATTTCAGGATACTCTAGTTTTTTGAAAGTTTGGCAACCCGTTTCAATATAAGTGTTATTCGCCAGTCCCTGCTTTAGGCTACATCAAGAGGAAACAAACCTTAGATATAGAACGTAGAACTACTTTATTGTGTCAAGTTTCGAGAAGCTAGCACAAACCGTGTTTGATTTAGAGTTCTAGCTGCATCTGTCAATATAGGAGAAAACAGAGTGAAACCTAGAAATTCAAACTGTTACTGCAAACGAATGCATCAACCTAGGAGAACGAAACTTGGGCATCCAAGTTTGATTGGTGTACTGCTCATTACTTGAAAGTATCATTAAGGTCGGAAAAAAATATGTGTTGAGATTTCAGGAGACTCTAGTTTTTTGGCAGCCTAACAACGCCTCTCATTGTAAGTGTTATTCGCCAGACTGTGCTGAAGGCTACATCAAGAGGAAACAAATCTTAGAGAGAGAACGTAGAACTACTTTATTGTGTCATGTTTCAAGTAGCTAGCACAAACCGTGTTTGATTTAAAGTTCTAACTGCATCTGTCAATATAGGAGAAAACAGAGTGAAACCTAAAAATTCAAACTGTTCCTGCAAACGAATGCTTCAACCTAGAAGAACAAAACTTGGGCATCCAAGTGGGAATGGTGTACTGATCATTACTTGAATGTATCATGAAGATTGGATGAAAAAATATATGTTGAGATTTCAGGAGACTCTAGTTTTTTGAAAGTTTGGCAACCCCTTTCAATATAAGTGTTATTCGCCAGTCCCTGCTTTAGGCTACATCAAGATGAAACAAACCTTAGAGATAGAACGTAGACCTACTTTATTGTGTCAAGTTTCAAGAAGCTAGCACAAACCGTGTTTGATTTAGAGTTCTAGCTGCATCTGTCAATATAGGAGAAAACAGAGTGAAACCTAGAAATTCAAACTGTTACTGCAAACGAATGCATCAACCTAGGAGAACGAAACTTGGGCATCCAAGTTTGATTGGTGTACTGCTCATTACTTGAAAGTATCATTAAGGTCGGAAAAAAATATGTGTTGAGATTTCAGGAGACTCTAGTTTTTTGGCAGCCTAACAACGCCTTTCATTGTAAGTGTTATTCGCCAGTCTGTGCTGAAGGCTACATCAAGAGGAAACAAACCGTAGGGATAGAACGTAGAAATACTTTATTGTGTCAAGTTTCAAGAAGCTAGCCCAAACCGTGTATGATTTAGAGTTTGAACTACATTTGTCAATATAGGAGAAAACAGAGTGAAACCTAAAAATTCAAACTGTTCCTGCAAACGAATGCTTCAACTTAGAAGAACAAAACTTGGTCATCCAAGTGGGAATGGTGTACTGATCATTACTTGAATGTATCATGAAGATTGGATGAAAAAATATATGTTGAGATTTCAGGATACTCTAGTTTTTTGAAAGTTTGGCAACCCGTTTCAATATAAGTGTTATTCGCCAGTCCCTGCTTTAGGCTACATCAAGAGGAAACAAACCTTAGATATAGAACATAGAACTACTTTATTGTGTCAAGTTTCGAGAAGCTAGCACAAACCGTGTTTGATTTAGAGTTCTAGCTGCATCTGTCAATATAGGAGAAAACAGAGTGAAACCTAGAAATTCAAACTGTTACTGCAAACGAATGCATCAACCTAGGAGAACGAAACTTGGCCATCCAAGTTTGATTGTTGTACTGCTCATTATTTGAAAGTATCATTAAGGTCGGAAAAAAAATATGTGTTGAGATTTCAGGAGACTCTAGTTTTTTGGCAGCCTAACAACGCCTCTCATTGTAAGTGTTATTCGCCAGACTGTGCTGAAGGCTACATCAAGGGGAAACAAACCTTAGAGACAGAACGTAGAACTACTTTATTGTGTCATGTTTCAAGTAGCTAGCACAAACCGTGTTTGATTTAAAGTTCTAACTGCATCTGTCAATATAGGAGAAAACAGAGTGAAACCTAAAAATTCAAACTGTTCCTGCAAACGAGTGCTTCAACCTAGAAGAACAAAACTTGGGCATCCAAGTGGGAATGGTGTACTGATCATTACTTGAATGTATCATGAAGATTGGATGAAAAAATATATGTTGAGATTTCAGGAGACTCTAGTTTTTTGAAAGTTTGGCAACCCCTTTCAATATAAGTGTTATTCGCCAGTCCCTGCTTTAGGCTACATCAAGATGAAACAAACCTTAGAGATAGAACGTAGACCTACTTTATTGTGTCAAGTTTCAAGAAGCTAGCACAAACCGTGTTTGATTTAGAGTTCTAGCTGCATCTGTCAATATAGGAGAAAACAGAGTGAAACCTAGAAATTCAAACTGTTACTGCAAACGAATGCATCAACCTAGGAGAACGAAACTTGGGCATCCAAGTTTGATTGGTGTACTGCTCATTACTTGAAAGTATCATTAAGGTCGGAAAAAAATATGTGTTGAGATTTCAGGAGACTCTAGTTTTTTGGCAGCCTAACAACGCCTTTCATTGTAAGTGTTATTCGCCAGTCTGTGCTGAAGGCTACATCAAGAGGAAACAAACCGTAGGGATAGAACGTAGAAATACTTTATTGTGTCAAGTTTCAAGAAGCTAGCCCAAACCGTGTATGATTTAGAGTTTGAACTACATTTGTCAATATAGGAGAAAACAGAGTGAAACCTAAAAATTCAAACTGTTCCTGCAAACGAATGCTTCAACCTAGAAGAACAAAACTTGGTCATCCAAGTGGGAAGGGTGTACTGATCATTACTTGAATGTATCATGAAGATTGGATGAAAAAATATCAGTTGAGATTTCAGGATACTCTAGTTTTTTGAAAGTTTGGCAACCCGTTTCAATATAAGTGTTATTCGCCAGTCCCTGCTTTAGGCTACATCAAGAGGAAACAAACCTTAGATATAGAACGTAGAACTACTTTATTGTGTCAAGTTTCGAGAAGCTAGCACAAACCGTGTTTGATTTAGAGTTCTAGCTGCATCTGTCAATATAGGAGAAAACAGAGTGAAACCTAGAAATTCAAACTGTTACTGCAAACGAATGCATCAACCTAGGAGAACGAAACTTGGGCATCCAAGTTTGATTGGTGTACTGCTCATTACTTGAAAGTATCATTAAGGTCGGAAAAAAATATGTGTTGAGATTTCAGGAGACTCTAGTTTTTTGGCAGCCTAACAACGCCTCTCATTGTAAGTGTTATTCGCCAGACTGTGCTGAAGGCTACATCAAGAGGAAACAAATCTTAGAGAGAGAACGTAGAACTACTTTATTGTGTCATGTTTCAAGTAGCTAGCACAAACCGTGTTTGATTTAAAGTTCTAACTGCATCTGTCAATATAGGAGAAAACAGAGTGAAACCTAAAAATTCAAACTGTTCCTGCAAACGAATGCTTCAACCTAGAAGAACAAAACTTGGGCATCCAAGTGGGAATGGTGTACTGATCATTACTTGAATGTATCATGAAGATTGGATGAAAAAATATATGTTGAGATTTCAGGAGACTCTAGTTTTTTGAAAGTTTGGCAACCCCTTTCAATATAAGTGTTATTCGCCAGTCCCTGCTTTAGGCTACATCAAGATGAAACAAACCTTAGAGATAGAACGTAGACCTACTTTATTGTGTCAAGTTTCAAGAAGCTAGCACAAACCGTGTTTGATTTAGAGTTCTAGCTGCATCTGTCAATATAGGAGAAAACAGAGTGAAACCTAAAAATTCAAACTGTTCCTGCAAACGAATGCTTCAACCTAGAAGAACAAAACTTGGGCATCCAAGTGGGAATGGTGTACTGATCATTACTTGAATGTATCATGAAGATTGGATGAAAAAATATATGTTGAGATTTCAGGAGACTCTAGTTTTTTGAAAGTTTGGCAACCCCTTTCAATATAAGTGTTATTCGCCAGTCCCTGCTTTAGGCTACATCAAGAGGAAACAAACCTTAGATATAGAAAGTAGAACTACTTTATTGTGTCATGTTTCGAGTAGCTAGCACAAACCGTGTTTGATTTAAAGTTCTAACTGCATCTGTCAATATAGGAGAAAACAGAGTGAAACCTAAAAATTCAAACTGTTCCTGCAAACGAATGCTTCAACCTAGAAGAACAAAACTTGGGCATCCAAGTGGGAATGGTGTACTGATCATTACTTGAATGTATCATGAAGATTGGATGAAAAAATATTTGTTGAGATTTCAGGAGACTCTAGTTTTTTGAAAGTTTGGCAACCCCTTTCAATATAAGTGTTATTCGCCAGTCCCTGCTTTAGGCTACATCAAGAGGAAACAAACCTTAGAGATAGAACGTAGACCTACTTTATTGTGTCAAGTTTCAAGAAGCTAGCACAAACCGTGTTTGATTTAGAGTTCTAGCTGCATCTGTCCATATAGGAGAAAACAGGGTGAAATCTAGAAATTCAAACTGTTACTGCAAACGAATGCATCAACCTAGGAGAACGAAACTTGGGCATCCAAGTTTGATTGGTGTACTGCTCATTACTTGAAAGTATCATTAAGGTCGGAAAAAAATATGTGTTGAGATTTCAGGAGACTCTAGTTTTTTGGCAGCCTAACAACGCCTCTCATTGTAAGTGTTATTCGCCAGTCTGTGCTGAAGGCTACATCAAGAGGAAACAAACCGTAGGGATAGAACGTAGAACTACTTTATTGTGTCAAGTTTCAAGAAGCTAGCCCAAACCGTGTATGATTTAGAGTTTGAACTACATTTGTCAATATAGGAGAAAACAGAGTGAAACCTAAAAATTCAAACTGTTCCTGCAAACGAATGCTTCAACCTAGAAGAACAAAACTTGGGCATCCAAGTGGGAATGGTGTACTGATCATTACTTGAATGTATCATGAAGATTGGATGAAAAAATATATGTTGAGATTTCAGGAGACTCTAGTTTTTTGAAAGTTTGGCAACCCCTTTCAATATAAGTGTTATTCGCCAGTCCCTGCTTTAGGCTACATCAAGAGGAAACAAACCTTAGAGATAGAACGTAGAACTACTTTATTGTGTCAAGCTTCAAGAAGCTAGCACAAACCGTGTTTGATTTAGAGTTCTAGCTGCATCTGTCAATATAGGAAAAACAGAGTGAAACCTAGAAATTCAAACTGTTACTGCAAACGAATGCATCAACCTAGGAGAACGAAACTTGGGCATCCAAGTTTGATTGGTGTACTGCTCATTACTTGAAAGTATCATTAAGGTCGGAAAAAAAATATGTGTTGAGATTTCAGGAGACTCTAGTTTTTTGGCAGCCTAACAACGCCTCTCATTGTAAGTGTTATTCGCCAGTCTGTGCTGAAGGCTACATCAAGAGGAAAGAAACCTTAGGGATAGAATGTAGAACTACTTTATTGTGTCAAGTTTCAAGAAGCTAGCCCAAACCGTGTATGATTTAGAGTTTGAACTACATTTGTCAATATAGGAGAAAACAGAGTGAAACCTAAAAATTCAAACTGTTACTGCAAAAGAATGCTTCAACGTAGGAGAATGAAACTTGAGCATCCAACTGGGATTGGTGTACTGATCATTACTTGAAAGTATAATGAAAATTGGATGAAAAAATATATGTTGAGATTTCAGAAGACTCTAGTTTTTGGAAGTTTGGCAACCAATTCAATAAAAGTGTTATTCGCCAGTCCCTGCATTAGGCTACATCAAGAGGAAACAAACCTTAGATATAGAACGTAGAACTACAGTATTTTGTCAAGTTTCAAGAAGCTAGCACAAACCGTGTTTGATTTAGAGTTCGAACTGCATCTGTCAAATAGGACAAAACAGAGTGAAACCTAAAAATTCAAACTTTTCCTGCAAACGAATGCTTCAACCTTGGAGAACAAATCTTGGGCATCCAAGTTTGATTGGTGCACTGCTCATTAATTGAAAGTATCATGAAGGTCGGAAGAAAAATATATGATGAGATTTCAGGAGACTGTAGTTTTTTGGCAGCCTAACAACGCCTTTCATTGAATGTGTTATTCGCCAGTCTCTGTTTAAGGCTACATCAAGAGGAAAGAAACCTTAGGGATAGAACGTAGAACTACTTTATTGTGTCAAGTTTCAAGAAGCTAGCCCAAACCGTGTATTATTTAGAGTTTGAACTACATTTGTCAATATAGGAGAAAACAGAGTGAAACCTAAAAATTCAAACTGTTCCTGCAAACGAATGCTTCAACCTAGAAGAACAAAACTTGGGCATCCAAGTGGGAATGGTGTACTGATCATTACTTGAATGTATCATGAAGATTGGATGAAAAAATATATGTTGAGATTTCAGGAGACTCTAGTTTTTTGAAACTTTGGCAACCCCTTTCAATATAAGTGTTATTCGCCAGTCCCTGCTTTAGGCTACATCAAGAGGAAACAAACCTTAGAGATAGAACGTAGAACTACTTTATTGTGTCAAGTTTCATGAAGCTAGCACAAACCGTGTTTGATTTAGAGTTCTAGCTGCATCTGTCAATATAGGAGAAAACAGAGTGAAACCTAGAAATTCAAACTGTTACTGCAAACGAATGCATCAACCTAGGAGAACGAAACTTGGGCATCCAAGTTTGATTGTTGTACTGCTCATTACTTGAAAGTATCATTAAGGTCGGAAAAAAAATATGTGTTGAGATTTCAGGAGACTTTAGTTTTTTGGCAGCCTAACAACGCCTCTCATTGTAAGTGTTATTCGCCAGTCTGTGCTGAAGGCTACATCAGGAGGAAACAAACCTTAGAGATAGAACGTAGACGTACTTTATTGTGTCAAGCTTCAAGAAGCTACCACAAACCGTGTTTCATTTAGAGTTCTAGCTGCATCTGTCAATATAGGAGAAAACAGAGTGAAACCTAGAAATTCAAACTGTTACTGCAAACGAATGCATCAACCTAGGAGAACGAAACTTGGGCATCCACGTTTGATTGGTGTACTGCTCATTACTTGAAAGTATCATTAAGGTCAGAAAAAAAATATGTGTTGAGATTTCAGGAGACTCTAGTTTTTTGGCAGCCTAACAACGCCTCTCATTGTAAGTGTTATTCGCCAGTCTGTGCTGAAGGCTACATCAAGAGGAAAGAAACCTTAGGGATAGAATGTAGAACTACTTTATTGTGTCAAGTTTCAAGAAGCTAGCCCAAACCGTGTATGATTTAGAGTTTGAACTACATTTGTCAATATAGGAGAAAACAGAGTGAAACCTAAAAATTCAAACTGTTCCTGCAAACGAATGCTTCAACCTAGGAGAACGAAACTTGGGCATCCAAGTTTGATTGGTGCACTGCTCATTACTTGAAAGTATCATGAAGGTCGGAAGAAAAAATATATGATGAGATTTCAGGAGACTGTAGTTTTTTGGCAGCCTAACAACGCCTTTCATTGAATGTGTTATTCGCCAGTCTCTGCTTAAGGCTACATCAAGTGGAAACAAACCTTAGGGATAGAACGTAGAACTACTTTATTGTGTCATGTTTCAAGTAGCTAGCACAAACCGTGTTTGATTTAAAGTTCTAACTGCATCTGTCAATATAGAAGAAACCAGAGTGAAACCTAAAAATTCAAACTGTTCCTGCAAACGAATGCTTCAACCTAGAAGAACAAAACTTGGGCATCCAAGTGGGAATGGTGTACTGATCATTACTTGAATGTATCATGAAGATTGGATGAAAAAATATATGTTGAGATTTCAGGAGACTCTAGTTTTTTGAAAGTTTGGCAACCCCTTTCAATATAAGTGTTATTCGCCAGTCCCTGCTTTAGGCTACATCAAGAGGAAACAAACCTTAGATATAGAACGTAGAACTAATTTATTGTGTCAAGTTTCGAGAAGCTAGCACAAACCGTGTTTGATTTAGAGATCTAGCTGCATCTGTCAATATAGGAGAAAACAGAGTGAAACCTAGAAATTCAAACTGTTACTGCAGACGAATGCATCAACCTAGGAGAAAGAAACTTGGGCATCCAAGTTTGATTGGTGTACTGCTCATTACTTGAAAGTATCATTAAGGTCGGAAAAAAAATATGTGTTGAGATTTCAGGAGACTCTAGTTTTTTGGCAGCCTTACAACGCCTCTCATTGTAAGTGTTATTCGCCAGTCTGTGCTGAAGGCTACATCAAGAGGAAACAAACCTTAGAGATAGAACGTAGAACTACTTTATTGTGTCATGTTTCAAGTAGCTAGCACAAACCGTGTTTGATTTAAAGTTCTAACTGCATCTGTCAATATAGGAGAAAACAGAGTGAAACCTAAAAATTCAAACTGTTCCTGCAAACGAATGCTTCAACCTAGAAGAACAAAACTTGGGCATCCAAGTGGGAATGGTGTACTGATCATTACTTGAATGTATCATGAAGATTGGATGAAAAAATATATGTTGAGATTTCAGGAGACTCTAGTTTTTTGAAAGTTTGGCAACCCCTTTCAATATAAGTGTTATTCGCCAGTCCCTGCTTTAGGCTACATCAAGAGGAAACAAACCTTAGAGATAGAACGTAGACCTACTTTATTGTGTCAAGTTTCAAGAAGCTAGCACAAACCGTGTTTGATTTAGAGTTCTAGCTGCATCTGTCAATATAGGAGAAAACAGAGTGAAACCTAGAAATTCAAACTGTTACTGCAAACGAATGCATCAACCTAGGAGAACGAAACTTGGGCATCCAAGTTTGATTGGTGTACTGCTCATTACTTGAAAGTATCATTAAGGTCGGAAAAAAATATGTGTTGAGATTTCAGGAGACTCTAGTTTTTTGGCAGCCTAACAACGCCTCTCATTGTAAGTGTTATTCGCCAGTCTGTGCTGAAGGATACATCAAGAGGAAACAAACCTTAGAGATAGAACGTAGAACTACTTTATTGTGTCATGTTTCAAGTAGCTAGCACAAACCGTGTTTGATTTAAAGTTCTAACTGCATCTGTCAATATAGGAGAAAACAGAGTGAAACCTAAAAATTCAAACTGTTCCTGCAAACGAATGCTTCAACCTAGAAGAACAAAACTTGGGCATCCAAGTGGGAATGGTGTACTGATCATTACTTGAATGTATCATGAAGATTGGATGAAAAAATATATGTTGAGGTTTCAGGAGACTCTAGTTTTTTGAAAGTTTGGCAACCCCTTTCAATATAAGTGTTATTCGCCAGTCCCTGCTTTAGGCTACATCAAGAGGAAACAAACCTTAGATATAGAACGTAGAACTACTTTATTGTGTAAAGTTTCGAGAAGCTAGCACAAACCGTGTTTGATTTAGAGTTCTAGCTGCATCTGTCAATATAGGAGAAAACAGAGTGAAACCTAGAAATTCAAACTGTTACTGCAAACGAATGCATCAACCTAGGAGAACGAAATTTGGGCATCCAAGTTTGATTGGTGTACTGCTCATTACTTGAAAGTATCATTAAGGTCGGAAAAAAAAATATGTGTTGAGATTTCAGGAGACTCTAGTTTTTTGGCAGCCTAACAACGCCTCTCATTTTAAGTGTTATTCGCCAGTCTGTGCTGAAGGCTACATCAAGAGGAAACAAACCTTAGAGATAGAACGTAGACCTACTTTATTGTGTCAAGTTTCAAGAAGCTAGCACACACCGTGTTTGATTTAGAGTTCTAGCTGCATCTGTCAATATAGGAGAAAACAGAGTGAAACCTAGAAATTCAAACTGTTACTGCAAACGAATGCATCAACCTAGGAGAACGAAACATGGGCAGCCAAGTTTGATTGCTGTACTGCTCATTACTTGAAAGTATCATTAAGGTCGGAAAAAAAATATGTGTTGAGATTTCAGGAGACTCTAGTTTTTTGGCAGCCTAACAACGCCTTTCATTGTAAGTGTTATTCGCCAGTCTGTGCTGAAGGCTACATCAAGAGGAAAGAAACCTTAGGGATAGAATGTAGAACTACTTTATTGTGTCAAGTTTCAAGAAGCTAGCCCAAACCGTGTATGATTTAGAGTTTGAACTACATTTGTCAATATAGGAGAAAACAGAGTGAAACCTAAAAATTCAAACTGTTACTGCAAATGAATGCTTCAACGTAGGAGAATGAAACTTGAGCATCCAAGTGGGATTGGTGTACTGATCATTACTTGAAAGTATCATGAAGATTGGATGAAAAAATATATGTTGAGATTTCAGAAGACTCGAGTTTTTGGAAGTTTGGCAACCCCTTTCAATAAAAGTGTTATTCGCCAGTCCCTGCATTAGGCTACATCAAGAGGAAACAAACCTTAGAGATAGAACGTAGAACTACAGTATTTTGTCAAGTTTCAAGAAGCTAGCACAAACCGTGTTTGATTTAGAGTTCGAACTGCATCTGTCAAATAGGAGAAAACAGAGTGAAACCTAAAAATTCAAACTTTTCCTGCAAACGAATGCTTCAACCTTGGAGAACAAATCTTGGGCATCCAAGTTTGATTGGTGCACTGGTCATTAATTGAAAGTATCATGAAGGTCGGAAGAAAATATATATGATGAGATTTCAGGAGACTGTAGTTTTTTGGCAGCCTAACAACGCCTTTCATTGAATGTGTTATTCGCCAGTCTCTGTTTAAGGCTACATCAAGAGGAAACAAACCTTAGAGATAGAACGTAGACCTACTTTATTGTGTCAAGTTTCAAGAAGCTAGCACAAACCGTGTTTGATTTAGAGTTCTAGCTGCATCTGTCAATATAGGAGAAAACAGAGTGAAACCTAGAAATTCAAACTGTTACTGCAAACGAATGCATCAACCTAGGAGAACGAAACTTGGGCATCCAAGTTTGATTGGTGTACTGCTCATAACTTGAAAGTATCATTAAGGTCGGAAAAACATATGTGTTGAGATTTCAGGAGACTCTAGTTTTTTGGCAGCCTAACAACGCCTTTCATTGTAAGTGTTATTCGCCAGTCTGTGCTGAAGGCTACATCAAGAGGAAACAAACCGTAGGGATAGAACGTAGAACTACTTTATTGTGTCAAGTTTCAAGAAGCTAGCCCAAACCGTGTATTATTTAGAGTTTGAACTACATTTGTCAATATAGGAGAAAACAGAGTGAAACCTAAAAATTCAAACTGTTCCTGCAAACGAATGCTTCAACCTAGAAGAACAAAACTTGGGCATCCAAGTGGGAATGGTGTACTGATCATTACTTGAATGTATCATGAAGATTGGATGAAAAAATATATGTTGAGATTTCAGGAGACTCTAGTTTTTTGAAAGTTTGGCAACCCCTTTCAATATAAGTGTTATTCGCCAGTCCCTGCTTTAGGCTACATCAAGAGGAAACAAACCTTAGATATAGAACGTAGAACTACTTTATTGTGTCAAGTTTCGAGAAGCTAGCACAAACCGTGTTTGATTTAGAGTTCTAGCTGCATCTGTCAATATAGGAGAAAACAGAGTGAAACCTAGAAATTCAAACTGTTATTGCAAACGAATGCATCAACCTAGGAGAAAGAAACTTGGGCATCCAAGTTTGATTGGTGTACTGCTCATTACTTGAAAGTATCATTAAGGTCGGAAAAAAAATATGTGTTGAGATTTCAGGAGACTCTAGTTTTTTGGCAGCCTAACAACGCCTCTCATTGTAAGTGTTATTCGCCAGTCTGTGCTGAAGGCTACATCAAGAGGAAACAACCTTAGAGATAGAACGTAGAACTACTTTATTGTGTCATGTTTCAAGTAGCTAGCACAAACCGTGTTTGATTTAAAGTTCTAACTGCATCTGTCAATATAGGAGAACACAGAGTGAAACCTAAAAATTCAAACTGTTCCTGCAAACGAATGCTTCAACCTAGAAGAACAAAACTTGGGCATCCAAGTGGGAATGGTGTACTGATCATTTCTTGAATGTATCATGAAGATTGGATGAAAAAATATATGTTGAGATTTCAGGAGACTCTAGTTTTTTGAAAGTTTGGCAACCCCTTTCAATATAAGTGTTATTTGCCAGTCCCTGCTTTAGGCTACATCAAGAGGAAACAAACCTTAGATATAGAACGTAGAACTACTTTATTGTGTCAAGTTTCGAGAAGCTAGCACAAACCGTGTTTGATTTAGAGTTCTAGCTGCATCTGTCAATATAGGAGAAAACAGAGTGAAACCTAGAAATTCGAACTGTTACTGCAAACGAATGCATCAACCTAGGAGAACGAAACTTGGGCATCCAAGTTTGATTGGTGTACTGCTCATTACTTGAAAGTATCATTAAGGTCG
Organism: Callospermophilus lateralis; assembly: GCF_048772815.1. NCBI lineage: Eukaryota > Metazoa > Chordata > Mammalia > Rodentia > Sciuridae > Callospermophilus > Callospermophilus lateralis. The sequence goes on from NW_027514613.1 coordinate 72,685, forward strand.
GAAAAAAAATATGTGTTGAGATTTCAGGAGACTCTAGTTTTTTGGCAGCCTAACAACGCCTCTCATTGTAAGTGTTATTCGCCAGTCTGTGCTGAAGGCTACATCAGGAGGAAACAAACCTTAGAGATAGAACGTAGACGTACTTTATTGTGTCAAGCTTCAAGAAGCTAGCACAAACCGTGTTTGATTTAGAGTTCTAGCTGCATCTGTCAATATAGGAGAAAACAGAGTGAAACCTAGAAATTCAAACTGTTACTGCAAACGAATGCATCAACCTAGGAGAACGAAACTTGGGCATCCAAGTTTGATTGGTGTACTGCTCATTACTTGAAAGTATCATTAAGGTCAGAAAAAAAATATGTGTTGAGATTTCAGGAGACTCTAGTTTTTTGGCAGCCTAACAACGCCTCTCATTGTAAGTGTTATTCGCCAGTCTGTGCTGAAGGCTACATCAAGAGGAAAGAAACCTTAGGGATAGAATGTAGAACTACTTTATTGTGTCAAGTTTCAAGAAGCTAGCCCAAACCGTGTATGATTTAGAGTTTGAACTACATTTGTCAATATAGGAGAAAACAGAGTGAAACCTAAAAATTCAAACTGTTACTGCAAACGAATGCTTCAACGTAAAAGAATGAAACTTGAGCATCCAAGTGGGATTGGTGTACTGATCATTACTTGAAAGTATCATGAAGATTGGATGAAAAAATATATGTTGAGATTTCAGAAGACTCCAGTTTTTGGAAGTTTGGCAACCCCTTTCAATAAAAGTGTTATTCGCCAGTCCCTGCATTAGGCTACATCAAGAGGAAACAAACCTTAGAGATAGAACGTAGAACTACAGTATTTTGTCAAGTTTCAAGAAGCTAGCACAAACCGTGTTTGATTTAGAGTTCGAACTGCATCTGTCAATATAGGACAAAACAGAGTGAAACCTAAAAATTCAAACTGTTCCTGCAAACGAATGCTTCAACCTAGGAGAACGAAACTTGGGCATCCAAGTTTGATTGGTGCACTGCTCATTACTTGAAAGTATCATGAATGTGGGAAGAAAAAATATATGATGAGATTTCAGGAGACTGTAGTTTTTTGGCAGCCTAACAACGCCTTTCATTGAATGTGTTATTCGCCAGTCTCTGCTTAAGGCTACATCAAGTGGAAACAAACCTTAGGGATAGAACGTAGAACTACTTTATTGTGTCATGTTTCAAGTAGCTAGCACAAACCGTGTTTGATTTAAAGTTCTAACTGCATCTGTCAATATAGGAGAAACCAGAGTGAAACCTAAAAATTCAAACTGTTCCTGCAAACGAATGCTTCAACCTAGAAGAACAAAACTTGGGCATCCAAGTGGGAATGGTGTACTGATCATTACTTGAAAGTATCATGAAGATTGGATGAAAAAATATATGTTGCGATTTCAGGAGACTCTAGTTTTTTGAAAGTTTGGCAACCCCTTTCAATATAAGTGTTATTCGCCAGTCCCTGCCTTAGGCTACATCAAGAGGAAACAAACCTTAGATATAGAACGTAGAACTACTTTATTGTGTCAAGTTTCGAGAAGCTAGCACAAACCGTGTTTGATTTAGAGTTCTAGCTGCATCTGTCAATATAGGAGAAAACAGAGTGAAACCTAGAAATTCAAACTGTTACTGCAAACAAATGCATCAACCTAGGAGAACGAAATTTGGGCATCCAAGTTTGATTGGTGTACTGCTCATTACATGAAAGTATCATTATGTTGGGAAAAAAATATGTTTTGAGATTTCAGGAGACTCTAGTTTTTTGGCAGCCTAACAACGCCTTTCATTGTAAGTGTTATTCGCCAGTCTGTGCTGAAGGCTACATCAAGAGGAAACAAACCTTACGGATAGAATGTAGAACTACTTTATTGTGTCAAGTTTCAAGAAGGTAGCCCAAACCGTGTATGATTTAGAGTTTGAACTACATTTGTCAATATAGGAGAAAACAGAGTGAAACCTAAAAATTCAAACTGTTCCTGCAAACGAATGCTTCAACCTAGAAGAACAAAACTTGGGCATCCAAGTGGGGATGGTGTACTGATCATTACTTGAATGTATCATGAAGATTGGATGAAAAAATATATGTTGAGATTTCAGAAGACTCTAGTTTTTGGAAGTTTGGCAACCCCTTTCAATAAAAGTGTTATTCGCCAGTCCCTGCGTTAGGCTACATCAAGAGGAAACAAACCTTAGAGATAGAACGTAGAACTACAGGATTTTGTCAAATTTCAAGAAGCTAGCACAAACCGTGTTTGATTTAGAGTTCGAACTGCATCTGTCAATATAGGACAAAACAGAGTGAAACCTAAAAATTCAAACTGTTCCTGCAAACGAATGCTTCAACCTAGGAGAACGAAACTTGGGCATCCAAGTTTGATTGGTGCACTGCTCATTACTTGAAAGTATCATGAAGGTCGGAAGAAAAAATATATGATGAGATTTCAGGAGACTGTAGTTTTTTGGCAGCCTAACAACGCCTTTCATTGAATGTGTTACTCGCCAGTCTCTGCTTAAGGCTACATAAAGAGGAAACAAACCTTAGGGATAGAACGTAGAACTACTTTATTGTGTCATGTTTCAAGTAGCTAGCGCAAACCGTGTTTGATTTAAAGTTCTAACTGCATCTGTCAATATAGGAGAAAACAGAGTGAAACCTAAAAATTCAAACTGTTCCTGCAAACGAATGCTTCAACCTAGAAGAACAAAACTTGGGCATCCAAGTGGGATTGGTGTACTGATCATTACTTGAAAGTATCATGAAGATTGGATGAAAAAATACATCTTGAGATTTCAGAAGACTCTAGTTTTTGGAAGTTTGGCAACCCCTTTCAATAAAAGTGTTATTCCCCAGTCCCTGCATTAGGCTACATCAAGAGGAAACAAACCTTAGAGATAGAACGTAGAACTACAGTATTTTGTCAAGTTTCAAGAAGCTAGCACAAACCGTGTTTGATTTAGAGTTCGAACTGCATCTGTCAATATAGGACAAAACAGAGTGAAACCTAAAAATTCAAACTGTTCCTGCAAACGAATGCTTCAACCTAGGAGAACGAAACTTGGGCATCCAAGTTTGATTGGTGCACTGCTCATTACTTGAAAGTATCATGAAGGTCGGAAGAAAAAATATATGATGAGATTTCAGGAGACTGTAGTTTTTTGGCAGCCTAACAACGCCTTTCATTGAATGTGTTATTCGCCAGTCTCTGCTTAAGGCTACATCAAGAGGAAACAAACCTTAGGGATAGAACGTAGAACTACTTTATTGTGTCATGTTTCAAGTAGCTAGCGCAAACCGTGTTTGATTTAGAGTTCTAGCTGCATCTGTCAATATAGGAGAAAACAGAGTGAAACCTAGAAATTCAAACTGTTACTGCAAACGAATGCATCAACCTAGGAGAACGAAACTTGGGCATCCAAGTTTGATTGGTGTACTGCTCATTACTTGAAAGTATCATTAAGGTCGGAAAAAAAATATGTGTTGAGATTTCAGGAGACTCTACTTTTTTGGCAGCCTAACGATGCCTTTCATTGTAAGTGTTATTCACCAGTCTGTGCTGAAGGCTACATCAAGAGGAAACAAACCTTATGGAGAGAATGCAGAACTACTTTATTGTGTCAAGTTTCAAGAAGCTAGCCCAAACCGTGTATGATTTAGAGTTTGAACTACATTTGTCAATATAGGAGAAAACAGAGTGAGACCTAAAAATTCAAACTGTTACTGCAAACGAATGCTTCAACGTAGGAGAATGAAACTTGAGCATCCAAGTGGGTTTGGTGAACTGATCATTACTTGAAAGTATCATGAAGATTGGATGAAAAAATATATGTTGAGATTTCAGAAGACTCTAGTTTTTGGAAGTTTGGCAACCCCTTTCAATAAAAGTGTTATTCGCCAGTCCCTGCATTAGGCTACATCAAGAGGAAACAAACCTTAGAGATAGAACGTAGAACTATAATATTTTGTCAAGTTTCAAGAAGGTAGCACAAACCGTGTTTGATTTAGAGTTCGAACTGCATCTGTCAATATAGGACAAAACAGAGTGAAACCTAAAAATTCAAACTGTTCCTGCAAACGAATGCTTCAACCTAGAAGAACAAAACTTGGGCATCCAAGTGGGGATGGTGTACTGATCATTACTTGAATGTATCATGAAGATTGGATGAAAAAATATATGTTGAGATTTCAGAAGACTCTAGTTTTTGGAAGTTTGGCAACCCCTTTCAATAAAAGTGTTATTCGCCAGTCCCTGCGTTAGGCTACATCAAGAGGAAACAAACCTTAGAGATAGAACGTAGAACTACAGGATTTTGTCAAGTTTCAAGAAGCTAGCACAAACCGTGTTTGATTTAGAGTTCGAACTGCATCTGTCAATATAGGACAAAACAGAGTGAAACCTAAAAATTCAAACTGTTCCTGCAAACGAATGCTTCAACCTAGGAGAACGAAACTTGGGCATCCAAGTTTGATTGGTGCTCTGCTCATTACATGAAAGTATCATGAAGGTCGGAAGAAAAAATATATGATGAGATTTCAGGAGACTGTAGTTTTTTGGCAGCCTAACAACACCTTTCATTGAAAGTGTTACTCGCCAGTCTCTGCTTAAGGCTACATCAAGAGGAAACAAACCTTAGGAATAGAATGTAGAACTACTTTATTGTGTCATGTTTCAAGTAGCTAGCGCAAACCGTGTTTGATTTAAAGTTCTAACTGCATCTGTCAATATAGGAGAAAACAGAGTGAAACCTAAAAATTCAAACTGTTCCTGCAAACGAATGCTTCAACCTAGAAGAACAAAACTTGGGCATCCAAGTGGGATTGGTGTACTGATCATTACTTGAAAGTATCATGAAGATTGGATGAAAAAATACATCTTGAGATTTCAGAAGACTCTAGTTTTTGGAAGTTTGGCAACCCCTTTCAATAAAAGTTTTATTCGCCAGTCCCTGCATTAGGCTACATCAAGAGGAAACAAACCTTAGAGATAGAACGTAGAACTACAGTATTTTGTCAAGTTTCAAGAAGCTAGCACAAACCGTGTTTGATTTAGAGTTCGAACTGCATCTGTCAATATAGGACAAAACAGAGTGAAACCTAAAAATTCAAACTGTTCCTGCAAACGAATGCTTCAACCTAGGAGAACGAAACTTGGGCATCCAAGTTTGATTGGTGTACTGCTCATTACTTGAAAGTATCATTAAGGTCGGAAAAAAATATGTGTTGAGATTTCAGGAGACTCTAGTTTTTTGGCAGCCTAACAACGCCTTCCATTGCAGGTGTTATTCGCCAGTCTGTGCTGAAAACTACATCAAGAGGAAACAAACCTTAGGGATAGAATGTAGAACTACTTTATTGTGTCAAGTTTCAAGAAGCTAGCCCAAACCGTGTATGATTTTGAGTTTGAACTACATTTGTCAATATAGGAGAAAACAGAGTAAAACCTAAAAATTCAAACTGTTACTGCAAACGAATGCTTCAACCTAGAAGAACAAAACTTGGGCATCCAAGTGGGAATGGTGTACTGATCATTACTTGAATGTATCATGAAGATTGGATGAAAAAATATATGTTGAGATTTCAGGAGACTCTAGTTTTTTGAAAGTTTGGCAACCCCTTTCAATATAAGTGTTATTCGCCAGTCCCTGCTTTAGGCTACATCAAGAGGAAACAAACCTTAGAGATAGAACGTAGACCTACTTTATTGTGTCAAGTTTCAAGAAGCTAGCACAAACCGTGTTTGATTTCGAGTTCTAGCTGCATCTGTCAATATAGGAGAAAACAGAGTGAAACCTAGAAATTCAAACTGTTACTGCAAACGAATGCATCAACCTCGGAGAACGAAACTTGGGCATCCAAGTTTGATTGGTGTACTGCTCATTACTTGAAAGTATCATTAAGGTCGGAAAAAAATATGTGTTGAGATTTCAGGAGACTCTAGTTTTTTGGCAGCCTAACAACGCCTTTCATTGTAAGTGTTATTCGCCAGTCTGTGCTGAAGGCTACATCAAGTGGAAACAAACCGTAGGGATAGAAGGTAGAACTACTTTATTCTGTCAAGTTTCAAGAAGCTAGCCCAAACCGTGTATGATTTAGAGTTTGAACTACATTTGTCAATATAGGAGAAAACAGAGTGAAACCTAAAAATTCAAACTGTTCCTGCAAACGAATGCTTCAACCTAGAAGAAAAAATCTTGGGCATCCAAGTGGGAATGGTGTACTGATCATTACTTGAATGTATCATGAAGATTGGATGAAAAAATATATGTTGAGATTTCAGGAGACTCTAGTTTTTTGAAAGTTTGGCAACCCCTTTCAATATAAGTGTTATTCGCCAGTCCCTGCTTTAGGCTACATCAAGAGGAAACAAACCTTAGATATAGAACGTAGAACTACTTTATTGTGTCAAGTTTCGAGAAGCTAGCACAAACCGTGTTTGATTTAGAGTTCTAGCTGCATCTGTCAATATAGGAGAAAACAGAGTGAAACCTAGAAATTCAAACTGTTACTGCAAACGAATGCATCAACCTAGGAAAACGAAACTTGGGCATCCAAGTTTGATTGGTGTACTGCTCATTACCTGAAAGTATCATTAAGGTCGGAAAAAAATATGTGTTGAGATTTCAGGAGACTCTAGTTTTTTGGCAGCCTAACACCGCCTTTCATTGTAAGTGTTATTCGCCAGTCTGTGCTGAAGGCTATATCAAGAGGAAACAAACCTTAGGGATAGAACGTAGAACTGCTTTATTGTGTCATGTTTCAAGTAGCTAGCGCAAACCGTGTTTGATTTAAAGTTCTAACTGCATCTGTCAATATAGGAGAAAACAGAGTGAAACCTAAAAATTCAAACTGTTCCTGCAAACGAATGCTTCAACCTAGAAGAACAAAACTTGGGCATCCAAGTGCGAATGGTGTACTGATCATTACTTGAATGTATCATGAAGATTGGATGAAAAAATATATGTTGAGATTTCAGGAGACTCTAGTTTTTTGAAAGTTTGGCAACGCCTTTCAATATAAGTGTTATTCACCAGTCCCTGCTTTAGGCTACATCAAGAGGAAACAAACCTTAGAGATAGAACGTAGACCTACTTTATTGTGTCAAGTTTCAAGAAGCTAGCACAAACCGTGTTTGATTTAGAGTTCTAGCTGCATCTGTCAATATAGGAGAAAACAGAGTGAAACCTAGAAATTCAAACTGTTACTGCAAATGAATGCATCAACCTCGGAGAACAAAATTTGGGCATCCCAGTTTGATTGGTGTACTGCTCATTACTTGAAAGTATCATTAAGGTCGGAAAAAATTATGTGTTGAGATTTCAGGAGGCTCTAATTTTTTGGCAGCCTAACAACGCCTTTCATTGTAAGTGTTATTCGCCAGTCTGTGCTGAAGGCTACATCAAGAGGAAACAAACTTTAGGGATAGAAGGTAGAACTACTTTATTGTGTCAAGTTTCAAGAAGCTAGCCCAAACCGTGTATGATTTAGAGTTTGAACTACATTTGTCAATATAGGAGAAAACAGAGTGAAACCTAAGAATTCAAACTGTTACTGCAAACGAATGCTTCAACGTAGGAGAATGAAACTTGAGCATCCAAGTGGGATTGGTGAACTGATCATTACTTGAAAGTATCATGAAGATTGGATGAAAAAATATATGTTGAGATTTCAGAAGACTCTAGTTTTTGGAAGTTTGGCAACCCCTTTCAATAAAAGTGTTATTCGCCAGTCCCTGCATTAGGCTACAACAAGAGGAAACAAACCTTAGAGATAGAACGTAGAACTACAGTATTTTGTCAAGTTTCAAGAAGCTAGCACAAACCGTGTTTGATTTAGAGTTCGAACTGCATCTGTCAATATAGGACAAAACAGAGTGAAACCTAAAAATTCAAACTGTTCCTGCAAACGAATGCTTCAACCTAGGAGAACGAAACTTGGGCATCCAAGTTTGATTGGTGCACTGCTCATTACTTGAAAGTATCATGAAGGTCGGAAGAAAAAATATATGATGAGATTTCAGGAGACTATAGTTTTTTGGCAGCCTAACAACGCCTTTCATTGAATGTGTTATTCGCCAGTCTCTGATTAAGGCTACATCAAGAGGAAACAAACCTTAGGGATAGAATGTAGAACTACTTTATTTTGTCATGTTTCAAGTAGCTAGCGCAAACCGTGTTTGATTTAAAGTTCTAACTGCATCTGTCAATATAGGAGAAAACAGAGTGAAACCGAAAAATTCAAACCGTTCCTGCAAATGAAAGCTTCAACCTAGAACAAAACTTGGGCATCCAAGTGGGAATGGTGTACTGATCATTACTTGAATGTATCATGAAGATTGGATGAAAAAAATATATGTTGGGATTTCAGGAGGCTCTAGTTTTTTGAAAGTTTGGCAACCCCTTTCAATATAAGTTTTATTCGCCAGTCCCTGCTTTAGGCTACATCAAGAGGAAACAAACCTTAGATATAGAATGTAGAACTACTTTATTGTGTCAAGTTTCGAGAAGCTAGCACAAACCTTGTTTGATTTAGAGTTCTATCTGCATCTGGCAATATAGGAGAAAACAGAGTGAAAGCTAGAAATTCAAACTGTTACTGCAAACGAATGCATCAACCTAGGAGAACGAAACTTGGGCATCCAAGTTTGATTGGTGTACTGCTCATTACTTGAAAGTATCATTAAGGTCGGAAAAAAAATATGTGTTGAGATTTCAGAAGACTCTAGTTTTTTGGCAGCCTAACAACGCCTTTCATTGTAAGTGTTATTCGCCAGTCTGTGCTGAAGGCTACATCAAGAGGAAACAAACCTTAGGGATAGAATGTAAAACTACTTTATTGTGTCAAGTTTCAAGAAGCTAGCCCAAACCGTGTATGATTTAGAGTTTGAACTACATTTGTCAATATAGGAGAAAAGAAAGTGAAACCTAAAAATTCAAACTGTTACTGCAAACGAATGCTTCAACGTAGGAGAATTAAACTTGAGCATCCAAGTGGGATTGGTGAACTGATCATTACTTGAAAGTATCATGAAGATTGGATGAAAAAATATATGTTGAGATTTCAGAAGACTCTAGTTTTTGGAAGTTTGGCAACCCCTTTCAATAAAAGTGTTATTCGCCAGTCCCTGCATTAGGCTACATCAAGAGGAAACAAACCTTAGAGATAGAACGTAGAACTACAGTATTTTGTCAAGTTTCAAGAAGCTAGCACCAACCGTGTTTGATTTAGAGTTCGAACTGCATCTGTCAATATAGGACAAAACAGAGTGAAACCTAAAAATTCAAACTGTTCCTGCAAACGAATGCTTCAACCTAGGAGAACGAAACTTTGGCATCCAAGTTTGATTGGTGCACTGCTCATTACTTGAAAGTATCATGAAGGTCGGAAGAAAAAATATATGATGAGATTTCAGGAGACTGTAGTTTTTTGGCAGCCTAACAACGCCTTTCATTGAATGTGTTATTCGCCAGTCTCTGCTTAAGGCTACATCAAGAGGAAACAAACCTTAGGGATAGAACGTAGAACTACTTTATTGTGTCATGTTTCAAGTAGCTAGCGCAAACCGTGTTTGATTTAAAGTTCTAACTGCATCTGTCAATATAGGAGAAAACAGAGTGAAACCTAAAAATTCAAACTGTTCCTGCAAACGAATGCTTCAACCTAGAAGAACAAAACTTGGGCATCCAAGTGGGAATGGTGTACTGATCATTACTTGAATGTATCATGAAGATTGGATGAAAAAATATATGTTGAGATTTCAGGAGACTCTAGTTTTTTGAAAGTTTGGCAACCCCTTTCAATATAAGTGTTATTCGCCAGTCCCTGCTTTAGGCTACATCAAGAGGAAACAAACCTTAGAGATAGAACGTAGACCTACTTTATTGTGTCAAGTTTCAAGAAGCTAGCACAAACCGTGTTTGATTTAGAGTTCTAGCTGCATCTGTCAATATAGGAGAAAACAGAGTGAAACCTAGAAATTCAAACTGTTACTGCAAACGAATGCATCAACCTCGGAGGACGAAACTTGGACATCCAAGTTTGATTGGTGTACTGCTCATTACTTGAAAGTATCATTAAGGTCGGAAAAAAATATGTGTTGAGATTTCAGGAGACTCTAAATTTTTGGCAGCCTAACAACGCCTTTCATTGTAAGTGTTATTCGCCAGTCTGTGCTGAAGGCTACATCAAGAGGAAACAAACCGTAGGGATAGAAGGTAGAACTACTTTATTGTGTCACGTTTCAAGAAGCTAGCCCAAACCGTGTATGATTTAGAGTTTGAACTACATTTGTCAATATAGGAGAAAACAGAGTGAAACCTAAAAATTCAAACTGTTCCTGCAAACGAATGCTTCAACCTAGAAGAACAAATCTTGGGCATCCAAGTGGGAATGGTGTACTGATCATTACTTGAATGTATCATGAAGATTGGATGAAAAAATATATGTTGAGATTTCAGGAGACTCTAGTTTTTTGAAAGTTTGGCAACCCCTACAATATAAGTGTTATTCGCCAGTCCCTGCTTTAGGCTACATCAAGAGGAAACAAACCTTAGATATAGAACGTAAAACTACTTTATTGTGTCAAGTTTCGAGAAGCTAGCACAAACCGTGTTTGATTTAGAGTTCTAGCTGCATCTGTCAATATAGGAGAAAACAGAGTGAAACCTAGAAATTCAAACTGTTACTGCAAACGAATGCATCAACCTAGGAAAACGAAACTTGGGCATCCAAGTTTGATTGGTGTACTGCTCATTACCTGAAAGTATCATTAAGTTCGGAAAAAAATATGTGTTGAGATTTCAGGAGACTCTAGTTTTTTGGCAGCCTAACACCGCCTTTCATTGTAAGTGTTATTCGCCAGTCTGTGCTGAAGGCTACATCAAGAGGAAACAAACCTTGGGGATAGAATGTAGAACTACTTTATCGTGTCAAGTTTCAAGAAGCTAGCCCAAACCGTGTATGATTTAGAGTTTGAACTACATTTGTCAATATAGGAGAAAACAGAGTGAAACCTAAAAATTCAAACTGTTACTGCAAACGAATGCTTCAACGTAGGAGAATGAAACTTGAGCATCCAAGTAGGATTGGTGTACTGATCATTACTTGAAAGTATCATGAAGATTGGATGAAAAAATATATGTTGAGATTTCAGAAGACCCTAGTTTTTGGAAGTTTGGCAACCCCTTTCAATAAAAGTGTTATTCGCCAGTCCCTGCATTAGGCTACATCAAGAGGAAACAAACCTTAGGGATAGAACGTAGAACTACAGTATTTTGTCAAGTTTCAAAAAGCTAGCACAAACCGTGTTTGATTTAGAGTTCGTACTGCATCTGTCAATATAGGACAAAACAGAGTGAAACCTAAAAATTCAAACTGTTCCTGCAAACGAATGCTTCAACCTAGGAGAACGAAACTTGGGCATGCAAGTTTGATTGGTGCACTGCTCATTACTTGAAAGTATCATGAAGGTCGGAAGAAAAAATATATGATGAGATTTCAGGAGACTGTAGTTTTTTGGCAGCCTAACAACGCCTTTCAAAGAATGTGTTATTCGCCAGTCTCTGCTTAAGGCTACATCAAGAGGAAACAAACCTTAGGGATAGAACGTAGAACTACTTTATTGTGTCATGTTTCAAGTAGCTAGCGCAAACCGTGTTTGATTTAAAGTTCTAACTGCATCTGTCAATATAGGAGAAAACAGAGTGAAACCTAAAAATTCAAACTGTTCCTGCAAACGAATGCTTCAACCTAGAAGAACAAAACTTGGGCATCCAAGTGGGATTGGTGTACTGATCATTACTTGAAAGTATCATGAAGATTGGATGAAAAAATACATGTTGAGATTTCAGAAGACTCTAGTTTTTGGAAGTTTGGCAACCCCTTTCAATAAAAGTGTTATTCGCCAGTCCCTGCATTATGCTACATCAAGAGGAAACAAACCTTAGAGATAGAACCTAGAACTACAGTATTTTGTCAAGTTTCAAGAAGCTAGCACAAACCGTGTTTGATTTAGAGTTCGAACTGCATCTGTCAATATAGGACAAAACAGAGTGAAACCTAAAAATTCAAACTGTTCCTGCAAACGAATGCTTCAACCTAGGAGAACGAAACTTTGGCATCCAAGTTTGATTGGTGCACTGCTCATTACTTGAAAGTATCATGAAGGTCGGAAGAAAAAATATATGATGAGATTTCAGGAGACTGTAGTTTTTTGGCAGCCTAACAACGCCTTTCATTGAATGTGTTATTCGCCAGTCTCTGCTTAAGGCTACATCAAGAGGAAACAAACCTTAGGGATAGAACGTAGAACTACTTTATTGTGTCATGTTTCAAGTAGCTAGCGCAAACCGTGTTTGATTTAAAGTTCTAACTGCATCTGTCAATATAGGAGAAAACAGAGTGAAACCTAAAAATTCAAACTGTTCCTGCAAACGAATGCTTCAACCTAGAAGAACAAAACTTGGGCATCCAAGTGGGAATGGTGTACTGATCATTACTTGAATGTATCATGAAGATTGGATGAAAAAATATATGTTGAGATTTCAGGAGACTCTAGTTTTTTGAAAGTTTGGCAACCCCTTTCAATATAAGTGTTATTCGCCAGTCCCTGCTTTAGGCTACATCAAGAGGAAACAAACCTTAGAGATAGAACGTAGACCTACTTTATTGTGTCAAGTTTCAAGAAGCTAGCACAAACCGTGTTTGATTTAGAGTTCTAGCTGCATCTGTCAATATAGGAGAAAACAGAGTGAAACCTAGAAATTCAAACTGTTACTGCAAACGAATGCATCAACCTCGGAGGACGAAACTTGGACATCCAAGTTTGATTGGTGTACTGCTCATTACTTGAAAGTATCATTAAGGTCGGAAAAAAATATGTGTTGAGATTTCAGGAGACTCTAGTTTTTTGGCAGCCTAACAACGCCTTTCATTGTAAGTGTTATTCGCCAGTCTGTGCTGAAGGCTACATCAAGAGGAAACAAACCGTAGGGATAGAAGGTAGAACTACTTTATTGTGTCACGTTTCAAGAAGCTAGCCCAAACCGTGTATGATTTAGAGTTTGAACTACATTTGTCAATATAGGAGAAAACAGAGTGAAACCTAAAAATTCAAACTGTTCCTGCAAACGAATGCTTCAACCTAGAAGAACAAATCTTGGGCATCCAAGTGGGAATGGTGTACTGATCATTACTTGAATGTATCATGAAGATTGGATGAAAAAATATATGTTGAGATTTCAGGAGACTCTAGTTTTTTGAAAGTTTGGCAACCCCTACAATATAAGTGTTATTCGCCAGTCCCTGCTTTAGGCTACATCAAGAGGAAACAAACCTTAGATATAGAACGTAAAACTACTTTATTGTGTCAAGTTTCGAGAAGCTAGCACAAACCGTGTTTGATTTAGAGTTCTAGCTGCATCTGTCAATATAGGAGAAAACAGAGTGAAACCTAGAAATTCAAACTGTTACTGCAAACGAATGCATCAACCTAGGAAAACGAAACTTGGGCATCCAAGTTTGATTGGTGTACTGCTCATTACCTGAAAGTATCATTAAGTTCGGAAAAAAATATGTGTTGAGATTTCAGGAGACTCTAGTTTTTTGGCAGCCTAACACCGCCTTTCATTGTAAGTGTTATTCGCCAGTCTGTGCTGAAGGCTACATCAAGAGGAAACAAACCTTGGGGATAGAATGTAGAACTACTTTATCGTGTCAAGTTTCAAGAAGCTAGCCCAAACCGTGTATGATTTAGAGTTTGAACTACATTTGTCAATATAGGAGAAAACAGAGTGAAACCTAAAAATTCAAACTGTTACTGCAAACGAATGCTTCAACGTAGGAGAATGAAACTTGAGCATCCAAGTAGGATTGGTGTACTGATCATTACTTGAAAGTATCATGAAGATTGGATGAAAAAATATATGTTGAGATTTCAGAAGACCCTAGTTTTTGGAAGTTTGGCAACCCCTTTCAATAAAAGTGTTATTCGCCAGTCCCTGCATTAGGCTACATCAAGAGGAAACAAACCTTAGGGATAGAACGTAGAACTACAGTATTTTGTCAAGTTTCAAAAAGCTAGCACAAACCGTGTTTGATTTAGAGTTCGTACTGCATCTGTCAATATAGGACAAAACAGAGTGAAACCTAAAAATTCAAACTGTTCCTGCAAACGAATGCTTCAACCTAGGAGAACGAAACTTGGGCATGCAAGTTTGATTGGTGCACTGCTCATTACTTGAAAGTATCATGAAGGTCGGAAGAAAAAATATATGATGAGATTTCAGGAGACTGTAGTTTTTTGGCAGCCTAACAACGCCTTTCAAAGAATGTGTTATTCGCCAGTCTCTGCTTAAGGCTACATCAAGAGGAAACAAACCTTAGGGATAGAACGTAGAACTACTTTATTGTGTCATGTTTCAAGTAGCTAGCGCAAACCGTGTTTGATTTAAAGTTCTAACTGCATCTGTCAATATAGGAGAAAACAGAGTGAAACCTAAAAATTCAAACTGTTCCTGCAAACGAATGCTTCAACCTAGAAGAACAAAACTTGGGCATCCAAGTGGGATTGGTGTACTGATCATTACTTGAAAGTATCATGAAGATTGGATGAAAAAATACATGTTGAGATTTCAGAAGACTCTAGTTTTTGGAAGTTTGGCAACCCCTTTCAATAAAAGTGTTATTCGCCAGTCCCTGCATTATGCTACATCAAGAGGAAACAAACCTTAGAGATAGAACCTAGAACTACAGTATTTTGTCAAGTTTCAAGAAGCTAGCACAAACCGTGTTTGATTTAGAGTTCGAACTGCATCTGTCAATATAGGACAAAACAGAGTGAAACCTAAAAATTCAAACTGTTCCTGCAAACGAATGCTTCAACCTAGGAGAACGAAACTTTGGCATCCAAGTTTGATTGGTGCACTGCTCATTACTTGAAAGTATCATGAAGGTCGGAAGAAAAAATATATGATGAGATTTCAGGAGACTGTAGTTTTTTGGCAGCCTAACAACGCCTTTCATTGAATGTGTTATTCGCCAGTCTCTGCTTAAGGCTACATCAAGAGGAAACAAACCTTAGGGATAGAACGTAGAACTACTTTATTGTGTCATGTTTCAAGTAGCTAGCGCAAACCGTGTTTGATTTAAAGTTCTAACTGCATCTGTCAATATAGGAGAAAACAGAGTGAAACCTAAAAATTCAAACTGTTCCTGCAAACGAATGCTTCAACCTAGAAGAACAAAACTTGGGCATCCAAGTGGGAATGGTGTACTGATCATTACTTGAATGTATCATGAAGATTGGATGAAAAAATATATGTTGAGATTTCAGGAGACTCTAGTTTTTTGAAAGTTTGGCAACCCCTTTCAATATAAGTGTTATTCGCCAGTCCCTGCTTTAGGCTACATCAAGAGGAAACAAACCTTAGAGATAGAACGTAGACCTACTTTATTGTGTCAAGTTTCAAGAAGCTAGCACAAACCGTGTTTGATTTAGAGTTCTAGCTGCATCTGTCAATATAGGAGAAAACAGAGTGAAACCTAGAAATTCAAACTGTTACTGCAAACGAATGCATCAACCTCGGAGGACGAAACTTGGACATCCAAGTTTGATTGGTGTACTGCTCATTACTTGAAAGTATCATTAAGGTCGGAAAAAAATATGTGTTGAGATTTCAGGAGACTCTAGTTTTTTGGCAGCCTAACAACGCCTTTCATTGTAAGTGTTATTCGCCAGTCTGTGCTGAAGGCTACATCAAGAGGAAACAAACCGTAGGGATAGAAGGTAGAACTACTTTATTGTGTCACGTTTCAAGAAGCTAGCCCAAACCGTATATGATTTAGATTTGAACTACATTTGTCAATATAGGAGAAAACAGAGTGAAACCTAAAAATTCAAACTGTTCCTGCAAACGAATGCTTCAACCTAGAAGAACAAATCTTGGGCATCCAAGTGGGAATGGTGTACTGATCATTACTTGAATGTATCATGAAGATTGGATGAAAAAATATATGTTGAGATTTCAGGAGACTCTAGTTTTTTGAAAGTTTGGCAACCCCTACAATATAAGTGTTATTCGCCAGTCCCTGCTTTAGGCTACATCAAGAGGAAACAAACCTTAGATATAGAACGTAAAACTACTTTATTGTGTCAAGTTTCGAGAAGCTAGCACAAACCGTGTTTGATTTAGAGTTCTAGCTGCATCTGTCAATATAGGAGAAAACAGAGTGAAACCTAGAAATTCAAACTGTTACTGCAAACGAATGCATCAACCTAGGAAAACGAAACTTGGGCATCCAAGTTTGATTGGTGTACTGCTCATTACCTGAAAGTATCATTAAGTTCGGAAAAAAATATGTGTTGAGATTTCAGGAGACTCTAGTTTTTTGGCAGCCTAACACCGCCTTTCATTGTAAGTGTTATTCGCCAGTCTGTGCTGAAGGCTACATCAAGAGGAAACAAACCTTGGGGATAGAATGTAGAACTACTTTATCGTGTCAAGTTTCAAGAAGCTAGCCCAAACCGTGTATGATTTAGAGTTTGAACTACATTTGTCAATATAGGAGAAAACAGAGTGAAACCTAAAAATTCAAACTGTTACTGCAAACGAATGCTTCAACGTAGGAGAATGAAACTTGAGCATCCAAGTAGGATTGGTGTACTGATCATTACTTGAAAGTATCATGAAGATTGGATGAAAAAATATATGTTGAGATTTCAGAAGACCCTAGTTTTTGGAAGTTTGGCAACCCCTTTCAATAAAAGTGTTATTCGCCAGTCCCTGCATTAGGCTACATCAAGAGGAAACAAACCTTAGGGATAGAACGTAGAACTACAGTATTTTGTCAAGTTTCAAAAAGCTAGCACAAACCGTGTTTGATTTAGAGTTCGTACTGCATCTGTCAATATAGGACAAAACAGAGTGAAACCTAAAAATTCAAACTGTTCCTGCAAACGAATGCTTCAACCTAGGAGAACGAAACTTGGGCATGCAAGTTTGATTGGTGCACTGCTCATTACTTGAAAGTATCATGAAGGTCGGAAGAAAAAATATATGATGAGATTTCAGGAGACTGTAGTTTTTTGGCAGCCTAACAACGCCTTTCAAAGAATGTGTTATTCGCCAGTCTCTGCTTAAGGCTACATCAAGAGGAAACAAACCTTAGGGATAGAACGTAGAACTACTTTATTGTGTCATGTTTCAAGTAGCTAGCGCAAACCGTGTTTGATTTAAAGTTCTAACTGCATCTGTCAATATAGGAGAAAACAGAGTGAAACCTAAAAATTCAAACTGTTCCTGCAAACGAATGCTTCAACCTAGAAGAACAAAACTTGGGCATCCAAGTGGGATTGGTGTACTGATCATTACTTGAAAGTATCATGAAGATTGGATGAAAAAATACATGTTGAGATTTCAGAAGACTCTAGTTTTTGGAAGTTTGGCAACCCCTTTCAATAAAAGTGTTATTCGCCAGTCCCTGCATTATGCTACATCAAGAGGAAACAAACCTTAGAGATAGAACCTAGAACTACAGTATTTTGTCAAGTTTCAAGAAGCTAGCACAAACCGTGTTTGATTTAGAGTTCGAACTGCATCTGTCAATATAGGACAAAACAGAGTGAAACCTAAAAATTCAAACTGTTCCTGCAAACGAATGCTTCAACGTAGGGGAACGAAACTTGAGCATCCAAGTTTGATTGGTGCACTGCTCATTACTTGAAAGTATCATGAAGGTCAGAAGAAAAAATATATGATGAGATTTCAGGAGACTGTAGTTTTTTGGCAGCCTAACAACGCCTTTCATTGAATGTGTTATTCGCCAGTCTCTGCTTAAGGCTACATCAAGAGGAAACAAACCTTAGGGATAGAACGTAGAACTACTTTATTGTGTCATGTTTCAAGTAGCTAGCGCAAACCGTGTTTGATTTAAAGTTCTAACTGCATCTGTCAATATAGGAGAAAACAGAGTGAAACCTAAAAATTCAAACTGTTCCTGCAAACGAATGCTTCAACCTAGAAGAACAAAACTTGGGCATCCAAGTGGGAATGGTGTACTGATCATTACTTGAATGTATCATGAAGATTGGATGAAAAAATATATGTTGAGATTTCAGGAGACTCTAGTTTTTGAAAGTTTGGCAACCCCTTTCAATATAAGTGTTATTCGCCAGTCCCTGCTTTAGGCTACATCAAGAGGAAACAAACCTTAGGTATAGAACGTAGAACTACTTTATTGTGTCAAGTTTCGAGAAGCTAGCACAAACCGTGTTTGATTTAGAGTTCTAGCTGCATCTGTCAATATAGGAGAAAACAGAGTGAAACCTAGAAATTCAAACTGTTACTGCAAACGAATGCATCAACCTAGGAAAACGAAACTTGGGCATCCAAGTTTGATTGGTGTACTCCTCATTACTTGAAAGTATCATTAAGGTCGGAAAACAATATGTGATGAGATTTCAGGAGACTCTAGATTTTGGCAGCCTAACAACGCCTTTCATTGTAAGTGTTATTCGCCAGTCTGTGCTGAAGGCTACATCAAGAGGAAACAAACCTTGGGGATAGAATGTAGAACTACTTTATCGTGGCAAGTTTCAAGAAGCTAGCCCAAACCGTGTATGATTTAGAGTTTGAACTACATTTGTCAATATAGGAGAAAACAGAGTGAAACCTAAAAATTCAAACTGTTACTGCAAACGAATGCTTCAATGTAGGAGAATGAAACTTGAGCATCCAAGTAGGATTGGTGTACTGATCATTACTTGAAAGTATCATGAAGATTGGATGAAAAAATATATGTTGAGATTTCAGAAGACCCTAGTTTTTGGAAGTTTGGCAACCCCTTTCAATAAAAGTGTTATTCGCCAGTCCCTGCATTAGGCTACATCAAGAGGAAACAAACCTTAGGGATAGAACGTAGAACTACAGTATTTTGTCAAGTTTCAAGAAGCTAGCACAAACCGTGTTTGATTTAGAGTTCGAACTGCATCTGTCAATATAGGACAAAACAGAGTGAAACCTAAAAATTCAAACTGTTACTGCAAACGAATGCATCAACCTAGGAGAACGAAACTTGGGCATCCAAGTTTAATTGGTGTACTGCTCATTACTTGAAAGTATCATTAAGGTCGGAAAAAAAATATGTGTTGAGAGTTCAGGAGACTCTAGTTTTTTGGCAGCCTAACAACGCCTCTCATTGTAAGTGTTATTCGCCAGTCTGTGCTGAAGGCTACATCAAGAGGAAACAAACCTTAGAGTTAGAATGTAGAACTACTTTATTGTGTCATGTTTCAAGTAGCTAGCACAAACCGTGTTGATTTAAAGTTCTAACTGCATCTGTCAATATAGGAGAAAACAGAGTGAAACCTAAAAATTCAAACTCTTTTGCAAACGAATGCTTCAACCTAGAAGAACAAAACTTAGGCATCCAAGTGGGAATGGTGTACTGATCATTACTTGAAAGTATCATGAAGATTGGATGAAAAAATATATGTTGAGATTTCAGGAGACTCTAGTTTTTTGAAAGTTTGGCAACCCCTTTCAATATAAGTGTTATTCGCCAGTCCCTGCTTTAGGCTACATCAAGAGGAAACAAACCTTAGAGATAGAACGAAGAACTACTTTATTGTGTCAAGTTTCAAGAAGCTAGCACAAACCGTGTTTGATTTAGAGTTCTAGCTGCATCTGTCAATATAGGAGAAAACAGAGTGAAACCTAGAAATTCAAACTGTTACTGCAAACGAATGCATCAACCTAGGAGAACGAAACTTGGGCATCCAAGTTTGATTGGTGTACTCCTCATTACTTGAAAGTATCATTAAGGTCGGAAAAAAATATGTGATGAGATTTCAGGAGACTCTACATTTGGCAGCCTAACAACGCCTTTCATTGTAAGTGTTATTCGCCAGTCTGTGCTGAAGGCTACATCAAGAGGAAACAAACCTTAGGGATAGAATGTAGAACTACTTTATTGTGTCAAGTTTCAAGAAGCTAGCCCAAACCGCGTATGGTTTAGAGTTTGAACTACATTTGTCAATATAGGAGAAAACAGAGTGAAACCTAAAAATTCAAAGTGTTCCTGCAAACGAATGCTTCAACCTAGAAGAACAAATCTTGGGCATCCAAGTGGGAATGGTGTACTGATCATTACTTGACAGTATCATGAAGATTGGATGAAAAAATATATGTTGAGATTTTAGGAGACTCTAGTTTTTTGAAAGTTTGGCAACCCCTTTCAATATAAGTGTTATTCGCCAGTCCCTGCTTTAGGCTACATCAAGAGGAAACAAACCTTAGAGATAGAATCTAGAACTACTTTATTGTGTCAAGTTTCGAGAAGCTAGCACAAACCGTGTTTGATTTCGAGTTCTAGCTGCATCTGTCAATATAGGAGAAAACAGAGTGAAACCTAGAAATTCAAACTTTTACTGCAAACGAATGCATCAACCTAGGAGAACGAAACTAGGGCATCCAAGTTTGATTGGTGTACTGCTCATTACTTGAAAGTATCATTAAGGTCGGAAAAAAAATATGTGTTGAGATTTCAGGAGACTCTAGTTTTTTGGCAGCCTAACAACGCCTTTCATTGTAAGTGTTATTCGCCAGTCTGTGATGAAGGCTACATCAAGAGGAAACAAACCTTAGATATAGAACGTAGAACTACTTTATTGTGTCAAGTTTCGAGAAGCTAGCACAAACCGTGTTTGATTTAGAGTTCTAGCTGCATCTGTCAATATAGGAGAAAACAGATTGAAACCTAGAAATTCAAACTGTTACTGCAAACGAATGCATCAACCTAGGAGAACGAAACTTGGGCATCCAAGTTTGATTGGTGTACTGCTCATTACTTGAAAGTATCATTAAGGTCGGAAAAAAAATATGTGTTGAGATTTCAGGAGACTCTAGTTTTTTGGCAGCCTAACAACGCCTCTCATTGTAAGTGTTATTCGCCAGTCTGTGCTGAAGGCTACATCAAGAGGAAAAAACCTTAGGGATGGAATGTAGAACTACTTTATTGTGTCAAGTTTCAAGAAGCTAGCCCAAACCGTGTATGGTTTAGAGTTTGAACTACATTTGTCAATATAGGAGAAAACAGAGTGAAACCTAAAAATTCAAACTGTTCCTGCAAACGAATGCTTCAACCTAGAAGAACAAAACTTGGGCATCCAAGTGGGAATGGTGTACTGATCATTACTTGAAAGTATCATGAAGATTGGATGAAAAAATATATGTTGAGATTTCAGGAGACTCTAGTTTTTTGAAAGTTTGGCAACCCCTTTCAATATAAGTGTTATTCGCCAGTCCCTGCTTTAGGCTACATCAAGAGGAAACAAACCTTAGAGA
This sequence comes from Callospermophilus lateralis, assembly GCF_048772815.1. Lineage (NCBI taxonomy): Eukaryota > Metazoa > Chordata > Mammalia > Rodentia > Sciuridae > Callospermophilus > Callospermophilus lateralis. The sequence continues at coordinate 94,041 of NW_027514613.1, forward strand.
TAGAACGTAGAACTACTTTATTGTGTCAAGTTTCAAGAAGCTAGCACAAACCGTGTTTGATTTAGAGTTCTAGCTGCATCTGTCAATATAGGAGAAAACAGAGTGAAACCTAGAAATTCAAACTTTTACTGCAAACGAATGCATCAACCTAGGAGAACGAATCTTGGGCATCCAAGTTTGATTGGTGTACTGCTCATTACTTGAAAGTATCATTAAGGTCGGAAAAAAAATATGTGTTGAGATTTCAGGAGACTCTAGTTTTTTGGCAGCCTAACAACGCCTCTCATTGTAAGTGTTATTCGCCAGTCTGTGCTGAAGGCTACATCAAGAGTTAACAACCTTAGAGTTAGAACGTACAACTACTTTATTGTGTCATGTTTCATGTAGCTAGCACAAACCGTGTTGATTTAAAGTTCTAACTGCATCTGTCAATATAGGAGAAAACAGAGTGAAACCTAAAAATTCAAACTCTTCCTGCAAACGAATGCTTCAACCTAGAAGAACAAAACTTAGGCATCCAAGTGGGAATGGTGTACTGATCATTACTTGAAAGTATCATGAAGATTGGATGAAAAAATATATGTTGGGATTTCAGGAGACTCTAGTTTTTTGAAAGTTTGGCAACCCCTTTCAATATAAGTGTTATTCGCCAGTCCCTGCTTTAGGCTACATCAAGAGGAAACAAACCTTTGAGATAGAACGAAGAACTACTTTATTGTGTCAAGTTTCAAGAAGCTAGCACAAACTGTGTTTGATTTAGAGTTCTAGCTGCATCTGTCAATATAGGAGAAAACAGAGTGAAACCTAGAAATTCAAACTGTTACTGCAAACGAATGCATCAACCTAGGAGAACGAAACTTGGGCATCCAAGGTTGATTGGTGTACTCCTCATTACTTGAAAGTATCATTAAGGTCGGAAAAAAATATGTGATGAGATTTCAGGAGACTCTAGATTTTGGCAGCCTAACAATGCCTTTCATTGTAAGTGTTATTCGCCAGTCTGTGCTGAAGGCTACATCAAGAGGAAACAAACCTTAGGGATAGAATGTAGAACTACTTTATTGTGTCAAGTTTCAAGAAGCTAGCCCAAACCGCGTATGGTTTAGAGTTTGAACTACATTTGTCAATATAGGAGAAAACAGAGTGAAACCTAAAAATTCAAAGTGTTCCTGCAAACGAATGCTTCAACCTAGAAGAACAAATCTTGGGCATCCAAGTGGGAATGGTGTACTGATCATTACTTGACAGTATCATGAAGATTGGGTGAAAAAATATATGTTGAGATTTTAGGAGACTCTAGTTTTTTGAAAGTTTGGCAACCCCTTTCAATATAAGTGTTATTCGCCAGTCCCTGCTTTAGGCTACATCAAGAGGAAACAAACCTTAGAGATAGAACCTAGAACTACTTTATTGTGTCAAGTTTGGAGAAGCTAGCACAAACCGTGTTTGATTTCGAGTTCTAGCTGCATCTGTCAATATAGGAGAAAACAGAGTGAAACCTAGAAATTCAAACTTTTACTGCAAACGAATGCATCAACCTAGGAGAACGAAACTTGGGCATCCAAGTTTGATTGGTGTACTGCTCATTACTGGAAAGTATCATTAAGGTCGGAAAAAAAATATGTGTTGAGATTTCAGGAGACTCTAGTTTTTTGGCAGCCTAACAACGCCTTTCATTGTAAGTGTTATTCGCCAGTCTGTGCTGAAGGCTACATCAAGAGGAAACAAACCTTAGATATAGAACGTAGAACTACTTTATTGTGTCAAGTTTCGAGAAGCTAGCACAAACCGTGTTTGATTTAGAGTTCTAGCTGCATCTGTCAATATAGGAGAAAACAGAGTGAAACCTAGAAATTCAAACTGTTACTGCAAACGAATGCATCAACCTAGGAGAACGAAACTTGGGCATCCAAGTTTGATTGGTGTCCTGCTCATTACTTGAAAGTATCATTAAGGTCGGAAAAAAAATATGTGTTGAGATTTCAGGAGACTCTAGTTTTTTGGCAGCCTAACAACGCCTCTCATTGTAAGTGTTATTCGCCAGTCTGTGCTGAAGGCTACATCAAGAGGAAACCAACCTTAGAGTTAGAACGTAGAACTACTTTATTGTGTCATTTTTCAAGTAGCTAGCACAAACCGTGTTGATTTAAAGTTCTAACTGCATCTGTCAATATAGGAGAAAACAGAGTGAAACCTAAAAATTCAAACTGTTCCTGCAAATGAATGCTTCAACCTAGAAGAACAAATCTTGGGCATCCAAGTGGGAATGGTGTACTGATCATTACTTGACAGTATCATGAAGATTGGATGAAAAAATATATGTTGAGATTTCAGGAGACTCTAGTTTTTTGAAAGTTTGGCAACCCTTTTCAATATAAGTGTTATTCGCCAGTCCCTGCTTTAGGCTACAACAAGAGGAAACAAACCTTAGAGATAGAACCTAGAACTACTTTATTGTGTCAAGTTTCGAGAAGCTAGCACAAACCGTGTTTGATTTAGAGTTCTAGCTGCATCTGTCAATATAGGAGAAAACAGAGTGAAACCTAGAAATTCAAACTTTTACTGCAAACGAATGCATCAACCTAGGAGAACGAAACTTGGGCATCCAAGTTTGATTGGTGTACTGCTCATTACTTGAAAGTATCATAAAGGTCGGAAAAAAAATATGTGTTGAGATTTCAGGAGACTCTAGTTTTTTGGCAGCCTAACAACGCCTTTCATTGTAAGTGTTATTCGCCAGTCTGTGCTGAAGGCTACATCAAGAGGAAACAAACCTTAGATATAGAACGTAGAACTACTTTATTGTGTCAAGTTTCGAGAAGCTAGCACAAACCGTGTTTGATTTAGAATTCTAGCTGCATCTGTCAATATAGGAGAAAACAGAGTGAAACCTAGAAATTCAAACTGTTACTGCAAACGAATGCATCAACCTAGGAGAACGAAACTTGGGCATCCAAGTTTGATTGGTGTACTGCTCATTACTTGAAAGTATCATTAAGGTCGGAAAAAAAATATGTGTTGAGATTTCAGGAGACTCTAGTTTTTTGGCAGCCTAACAACGCCTCTCATTGTAAGTGTTATTCGCCAGTCTGTGCAGAAGGCTACATCAATAGGAAACAAACCTTAGAGATAGAACGTAGAACTACTTTATTGTGTCATGTTTCAAGTAGCTAGCACAAACCGTGTTGATTTAAAGTTCTAACTGCATCTGTCAATATAGGAGAAAACAGAGTGAAACCTAAAAATTCAAACTGTTCCTGCAAACGAATGCTTCATCCTAGAAGAACAAATCTTGGGCTTCCAAGTGGGAATGGTGTACTGATCATTACTTGAATGTATCATGAAGATTGGATGAAAAAATATATGTTGAGATTTCAGGAGACTCTAGTTTTTTGAAAGTTTGGCAACCCCTTTCAATATAAGTGTTATTCGCCAGTCCCTGCTTTAGGCTACATCAAGAGGAAACAAACCTTAGAGATAGAACGTAGAACTGCTTTATTGTGTCAAGTTTGTAGAAGCTAGCACAAACCGTGTTTTATTTAGAGTTCTAGCTGCATCTGTCAATATAGGAGAAAACAGAGTGAAACCTAGAAATTCAAACTGTTACTGCAAACGAATGCATCAACCTAGGAGAAGGAAACTTGGGCATCCAAGTTTGATTGGTGTACTGCTCATTACTTGAAAGTATCATTAAGGTCGGAAAAAAATATGTGTTGAGATTTTAAGAGACTCTAGTTTTTTGGCAGCCTCACAACGCCTTTCATTGTAAGTGTTATTCGCCAGTCTGTGCAGAAGGCTACATCAAGAGGAAACAAACCTTAGAGATAGAACGTAGAACTACTTTATTGTGTCATGTTTCAAGTAGCTAGCACAAACCGTGTTTGATTTAAAGTTCTAACTGCATCTGTCAATATAGGAGAAAACAGAGTGAAACCTAACAATTCAAACTGTTCCTGCAAACGAATGCTTCAACATAGAAGAACAAAACTTGGGCATCCAAGTGGGAATGGTGTACTGATCATTACTTGAATGTATCATGAAGATTGGATGAAAAAATATATGTTGAGATTTCAGGAGACTCTAGTTTTTTGAAAGTTTGGCAACCCCTTTCAATATAAGTGTTATTCGCCAGTCCCTGCTTTAGGCTACATCAAGAGGAATCAAACCTTAGAGATAGAACGTAGAGCTACTTTATTGTGTCAAGTTTCGAGAAGCTAGCACAAACCGTGTTTGATTTAGAGTTCTAGCTGCATCTGTCAATATAGGAGAAAACAGAGTGAAACCTAGAAATTCAAACTGTTACTGCAAACGAATGCATCAACCTAGGAGAACGAAACTTGGGCATCCAAGTTTGATTGGTGTACTGCTCATTACTTGAATGTATCATTAAGGTCGGAAAAAAATATGTGTTGAGATTTCAGGAGACTCTAGTTTTTTGGCAGCCTAACAACGCCTTTCATTGTAAGTGTTATTCGCCAGTCTGTGCTGAAGGCTACATCAAGAGGAAACAAACCTTAGGGATAGAATGTAGAACTACTTCATTGTGTCAAGTTTCAAGAAGCTAGCCCAAACCGTGTATGATTTAGAGTTTGAACTACATTTGTCAATATAGGAGAAAACAGAGTGAAACCTAAAAATTCAAACTGTTACTGCAAACGAATGCTTCATCCTAGAAGAACAAAACTTAGGCATCCAAATGGGAATGGTGTACTGATCATTACGTGAAAGTATCATGAAGATTGGATGAAAAAAATATATGTTGAGATCAGGAGACTCTAGTTTTTTGAAAGTTTGGCAACCCCTTTCAATATAAGTGTTATTCGCCAGTCCCTGCTTTAGGCTACATCAAGAGGAAACAAACCTTAGAGATAGAACGTAGAACTACTTTATTGTGTCAAGTTTCGAGAAGCTAGCACAAACCGTGTTTGATTTAAAGTTCTAGCTGCATCTGTCAATATAGGAGAAAACAGAGTGAAACCTAGAAATTCAAACTGTTACTGCAAACGAATGCATCAACCTAGGACAACGAAACTTGGGCATCCAAGTTTGATTGGTGTACTGCTCATTACTTGAAAGTATCATTAAGGTCGGAAAAAAAATATGTGTTGAGATTTCAGGAGACTCTAGTATTTGGCAGCCTAACAACGCCTCTCATTGTAAGTGTTATTCGCCAGTCTGTGCTGAAGGCTACATCAAGAGGAAACAAACCTTAGAGATAGAACGTAGAACTACTTTATTGTGTCATGTTTCAAGTAGCTAGCACAAACCGTGTTTGATTTAAAGTTCTAACTGCATCTGTCAATATAGGAGAAAACAGAGTAAAACCTAAAAATTCAAACTGTTCCTGCAAACTAATGCTTCATCCTAGAAGAACAAAACTTGGGCATCCAAGTTGGAATGGTGTACTGATCATTACTTGAATGTATCATGAAGATTGGATGAAAAAATATATGTTGAGATTTCAGGAGACTCTAGTTTTTTGAAAGTTTGGCAACCCCTTTCAATATAAGTGTTATTCACCAGTCCCTGCTTTAGGCTACATCAAGAGGAAACAAACCTTAGAGATAGAACGTAGAACTACTTTATTGTGTCAAGTTTCAAGAAGCTAGCACAAACCGTGTTTGATTTAGAGTTCTAGCTGCATCTGTCAATATAGGAGAAAACAGAGTGAAACCTAGAAATTCAAACTTTTACTGCAAACGAATGCATCAACCTAGGAGAACGAAACTTGGGCATCCAAGTTTGATTGGTGTACTGCTCATTACTTGAAAGTATCATTAAGGTCGGAAAAAAAATATGTGTTGAGATTTCAGGAGACTCTAGTTTTTTGGCAGCCTAACAACGCCTCTCATTGTAAGTGTTATTCGCCAGTCTGTGCTGAAGGCTACATCAAGAGGAAACAACCTTAGAGTTAGAACGTACAACTACTTTATTGTGTCATGTTTCAAGTAGCTAGCACAAACCGTGTTGATTTAAAGTTCTAACTGCATCTGTCAATATAGGAGAAAACAGAGTGAAACCTAAAAATTCAAACTCTTCCTGCAAACGAATGCTTCAACCTAGAAGAACAAAACTTAGGCATCCAAGTGGGAATGGTGTACTGATCATTACTTGAAAGTATCATGAAGATTGGATGAAAAAATATATGTTGGGATTTCAGGAGACTCTAGTTTTTTGAAAGTTTGGCAACCCCTTTCAATATAAGTGTTATTCGCCAGTCCCTGCTTTAGGCTACATCAAGAGGAAACAAACCTTTGAGATAGAACGAAGAACTACTTTATTGTGTCAAGTTTCAAGAAGCTAGCACAAACTGTGTTTGATTTAGAGTTCTAGCTGCATCTGTCAATATAGGAGAAAACAGAGTGAAACCTAGAAATTCAAACTGTTACTGCAAACGAATGCATCAACCTAGGAGAACGAAACTTGGGCATCCAAGTTTGATTGGTGTACTTCTCATTACTTGAAAGTATCATTAAGGTCGGAAAAAATATGTGATGAGATTTCAGGAGACTCTAGATTTTGGCAGCCTAACAATGCCTTTCATTGTAAGTGTTATTCGCCAGTCTGTGCTGAAGGCTACATCAAGAGGAAACAAACCTTAGGGATAGAATGTAGAACTACTTTATTGTGTCAAGTTTCAAGAAGCTAGCCCAAACCGCGTATGGTTTAGAGTTTGAACTACATTTGTCAATATAGGAGAAAACAGAGTGAAACCTAAAAATTCAAAGTGTTCCTGCAAACGAATGCTTCAACCTAGAAGAACAAATCTTGGGCATCCAAGTGGGAATGGTGTACTGATCATTACTTGACAGTATCATGAAGATTGGGTGAAAAAATATATGTTGAGATTTTAGGAGACTCTAGTTTTTTGAAAGTTTGGCAACCCCTTTCAATATAAGTGTTATTCGCCAGTCCCTGCTTTAGGCTACATCAAGAGGAAACAAACCTTAGAGATAGAACCTAGAACTACTTTATTGTGTCAAGTTTGGAGAAGCTAGCACAAACCGTGTTTGATTTCGAGTTCTAGCTTCATCTGTCAATATAGGAGAAAACAGAGTGAAACCTAGAAATTCAAACTTTTACTGCAAACGAATGCATCAACCTAGGAGAACGAAACTTGGGCATCCAAGTTTGATTGGTGTACTGCTCATTACTGGAAAGTATCATTAAGGTCGGAAAAAAAATATGTGTTGAGATTTCAGGAGACTCTAGTTTTTTGGCAGCCTAACAACGCCTTTCATTGTAAGTGTTATTCGCCAGTCTGTGCTGAAGGCTACATCAAGAGGAAACAAACCTTAGATATAGAACGTAGAACTACTTTATTGTGTCAAGTTTCGAGAAGCTAGCACAAACCGTGTTTGATTTAGAGTTCTAGCTGCATCTGTCAATATAGGAGAAAACAGAGTGAAACCTAGAAATTCAAACTGTTACTGCAAACGAATGCATCAACCTAGGAGAACGAAACTTGGGCATCCAAGTTTGATTGGTGTCCTGCTCATTACTTGAAAGTATCATTAAGGTCGGAAAAAAAATATGTGTTGAGATTTCAGGAGACTCTAGTTTTTTGGCAGCCTAACAACGCCTCTCATTGTAAGTGTTATTCGCCAGTCTGTGCTGAAGGCTACATCAAGAGGAAACCAACCTTAGAGTTAGAACGTAGAACTACTTTATTGTGTCATTTTTCAAGTAGCTAGCACAAACCGTGTTGATTTAAAGTTCTAACTGCATCTGTCAATATAGGAGAAAACAGAGTGAAACCTAAAAATTCAAACTGTTCCTGCAAACGAATGCTTCAACCTAGAAGAACAAATCTTGGGCATCCAAGTGGGAATGGTGTACTGATCATTACTTGACAGTATCATGAAGATTGGATGAAAAAATATATGTTGAGATTTCAGGAGACTCTAGTTTTTTGAAAGTTTGGCAACCCTTTTCAATATAAGTGTTATTCGCCAGTCCCTGCTTTAGGCTACAACAAGAGGAAACAAACCTTAGAGATAGAACCTAGAACTACTTTATTGTGTCAAGTTTCGAGAAGCTAGCACAAACCGTGTTTGATTTAGAGTTCTAGCTGCATCTGTCAATATAGGAGAAAACAGAGTGAAACCTAGAAATTCAAACTTTTACTGCAAACGAATGCATCAACCTAGGAGAACGAAACTTGGGCATCCAAGTTTGATTGGTGTACTGCTCATTACTTGAAAGTATCATAAAGGTCGGAAAAAAAATATGTGTTGAGATTTCAGGAGACTCTAGTTTTTTGGCAGCCTAACAACGCCTTTCATTGTAAGTGTTATTCGCCAGTCTGTGCAGAAGGCTACATCAAGAGGAAACAAACCTTAGAGATAGAACGTAGAACTACTTTATTGTGTCATGTTTCAAGTAGCTAGCACAAACCGTGTTGATTTAAAGTTCTAACTGCATCTGTCAATATAGGAGAAAACAGAGTGAAACCTAAAAATTCAAACTGTTCCTGCAAACGAATGCTTCATCCTAGAAGAACAAATCTTGGGCTTCCAAGTGGGAATGGTGTACTGATCATTACTTGAATGTATCATGAAGATTGGATGAAAAAATATATGTTGAGATTTCAGGAGACTCTAGTTTTTTGAAAGTTTGGCAACCCCTTTCAATATAAGTGTTATTCGCCAGTCCCTGCTTTAGGCTACATCAAGAGGAAACAAACCTTAGAGATAGAACGTAGAACTGCTTTATTGTGTCAAGTTTGTAGAAGCTAGCACAAACCGTGTTTTATTTAGAGTTCTAGCTGCATCTGTCAATATAGGAGAAAACAGAGTGAAACCTAGAAATTCAAACTGTTACTGCAAACGAATGCATCAACCTAGGAGAAGGAAACTTGGGCATCCAAGTTTGATTGGTGTACTGCTCATTACTTGAAAGTATCATTAAGGTCGGAAAAAAATATGTGTTGAGATTTTAAGAGACTCTAGTTTTTTGGCAGCCTAACAACGCCTTTCATTGTAAGTGTTATTCGCCAGTCTGTGCAGAAGGCTACATCAAGAGGAAACAAACCTTAGAGATAGAACGTAGAACTACTTTATTGTGTCATGTTTCAAGTAGCTAGCACAAACCGTGTTTGATTTAAAGTTCTAACTGCATCTGTCAATATAGGAGAAAACAGAGTGAAACCTAACAATTCAAACTGTTCCTGCAAACGAATGCTTCAACATAGAAGAACAAAACTTGGGCATCCAAGTGGGAATGGTGTACTGATCATTACTTGAATGTATCATGAAGATTGGATGAAAAAATATATGTTGAGATTTCAGGAGACTCTAGTTTTTTGAAAGTTTGGCAACCCCTTTCAATATAAGTGTTATTCGCCAGTCCCTGCTTTAGGCTACATCAAGAGGAATCAAACCTTAGAGATAGAACGTAGAGCTACTTTATTGTGTCAAGTTTCGAGAAGCTAGCACAAACCGTGTTTGATTTAGAGTTCTAGCTGCATCTGTCAATATAGGAGAAAACAGAGTGAAACCTAGAAATTCAAACTGTTCCTGCAAACGAATGCTTCATCCTAGAAGAACAAAACTTGGGCATCCAAGTGGGAATGGTGTACTGATCATTACTTGAATGTATCATGAAGATTGGATGAAAAAATATATGTTGAGATTTCAGGAGACTCTAGTTTTTTGAAAGTTTGGCAACCCCTTTCAATATAAATGTTATTCGCCAGTCCCTGCTTTAGGCTACATCAAGAAGAAACAAACCTTAGATATAGAACGTAGAACTACTTTATTGTGTCAAGTTTCCAGAAGCTAGCACAAACCGTGTTTGATTTAGAGTTCTAGCTGCATCTGTTAATATAGGAGAAAACAGAGTGAAACCTATAAATTCAAACTGTTACTGCAAACGAATGCATCAACCTAGGAGAACGAAACTTGGGCATCCAAGTTTGATTGGTGTACTGCTCATTACTTGAAAGTATCATTAAGGTCGGAAAAAAATATGTGTTGAGATTTCAGGAGACTCTAGTTTTTTGGCAGCCTAACAACGCCTTTCATTGTAAGTGTTATTCGCCAGTCTGTGCTGAAGGCTACATCAAGAGGAAACAAACCTTAGGGATAGAATGTAGAACTACTTCATTGTGTCAAGTTTCAAGAAGCTAGCCCAAACCGTGTATGATTTAGAGTTTGAACTACATTTGTCAATATAGGAGAAAACAGAGTGAAACCTAAAAATTCAAACTGTTCCTGCAAACGAATGCTTCAACGTAGGAGAATGAAACTTGAGCATCCAAGTGGGATTGGTGTACTGATCATTACTTGAAAGTATCATGAAGATTGGATGAAAAAATATATGTTGAGATTGCAGAAGACTCTAGTTTTCGGAAGTTTGGCAACCCCTTTTAATAAAAGTGTTATTCGCCAGTCCCTGCTTTAGGCTACATCAAGAGGAAACAAACCTTAGAGATAGAACGTAGAACTACAGTATTTTGTCAAGTTTCAAGAAGCTAGCACAAACCGTGTTTGATTTAGAGTTCGAACTGCATCTGTCAATATAGGACAAAACAGAGTGAACCTAAAAATTCAAACTGTTCCTGCAAACGAATGCTTCAAACTAGGAGAACGAAATTTGGGCATCCAAGTTTGATTGGTGCACTGCTCATTACTTGAAAGTTTCATGAAGGTCGGAAGAAAAAATATATGATGAGATTTCAGGAGACTATAGTTTTTTGGCAGCCTAAAAACGCCTTTCATTGAATGTGTTATTCGCCAGTCTCTGCTTAAGGCTACATCAAGAGGAAACAAACCTTAGGGATAGAACGTAGAACTACTTTATTGTGTCATGTTTCAAGTAGCTAGCACAAACCGTGTTTGATTTAAAGTTCTAACTGCATCTGTCAATATAGGGGAAAACAGAGTGAAACCTAAAAATTCAAACTGTTCCTGCAAACGAATGCTTCAACCTAGAAGAACAAAACTTGGGCATCCAAGTGGGAAAGGTGTACTGATCATTACTTGAATGTATTATGAAGATTGGATGAAAAAATATATGTTGAGATTTCAGGAGACTCTAGTTTTTTGAAAGTTTGGCAACCCCTTTCAATATAAGTGTTATTCGCCAGTCCCTGCTTTAGGCTACATCAAGAGGAAACAAACCTTAGAGATAGAACGTAGAACTACTTTACTGTGTCAAGTTTCAAAAGCTAGCACAAACCGTGTTTGATTTAGAGTTCTAGCTGCATCTGTCAATATAGGAGAAAACAGAGTGAAACCTAGAAATTCAAACTGTTCCTGCAAACGAATGCTTCAACCTAGGAGAACGAAATTTGGGCATCCAAGTTTGATTGGTGCACTGCTCATTACTTGAAAGTATCATGAAGGTCGGAAGAAAAAATATATGATGAGATTTCAGGAGACTGTAGTTTTTTGGCAGCCTAACAACGCCTTTCATTGAATGTGTTATTCGCCAGTCTCTGCTTAACGCTACATCCAGAGGAAACAAACCTTAGGGATAGAACGTAGAACTACTTTATTGTGTCAAGTTTCAAGAAGCTAGCCCAAACCGTGTATGATTTAGAGTTTGAACTACATTTGTCAATATAGGAGAAAACAGAGTGAAACCTAGAAATTCAAACTGTTACTGCAAACGAATGCATCAACCTAGGAGAACGAAACTTGGGCATCCTAGTTTGATTGGTGTACTGCTCATTACTTGAAAGTATCATTAAGGTCGGAGAAAAAATATGTGTTGAGATTTCAGGAGACTCTAGTTTTTTGGCAGCCTAACAACGCCTCTCATTGTAAGTGTTATTCGCCAGTCTGTGCTGAAGGCTACATCAAGAGGAAACAAACCTTAGATAGAACGTAGAACTACTTTATTGTGTCATGTTTCAAGTAGCTAGCACAAACCGTGTTTGATTTAAAGTTCTAACTGCATCTGTCAATATAGGAGAAAACAGAGTGAAACCTAAAAATTCAAACTGTTCCTGCAAACGAATGCTTCAACCTAGAAGAACAAAACTTGGGCATCCAAGTGGGAATGGTGTACTGATCATTACTTGAATGTATCATGAAGATTGGATGAAAAAATATATGTTGAGATTTCAGGAGACTCTAGTTTTTTGAAAGTTTGGCCACCCCTTTCAATGTAAGTGTTATTCGCCAGTCCCTGCTTTAGGCTACATCAAGAGGAAACAAACCTTAGAGATAGAACGTAGAACTACTTTATTGAGTCAAGGTTCGAGAAGCTAGCACAAACCGTGTTTGATTTAGAGTTCTAGCTGCATCTGTCAATATAGGAGAAAACAGAATGAAACCTAGAAATTCAAACTGTTACTGCAAACGAATGCATCCACCTAGGAGAACGAAACTTGGGCATCCAAGTTTGATTGGTGTACTGCTTATTACTTGAAAGTATCATTAAGGTCGGAAAAAAAATATGTGTTGAGATTTCAGGAGACTCTAGTTTTTTGGCAGCCTAACAACGCCTCTCATTGTAAGTGTTATTCGCCAGTCTGTGCTGAAGGCAACATCAAGAGGAAACAAACCTTAGAGATAGAACATAGAACTACTTTATTGTGTCATGTTTCAAAGCTAGCACAAACCGTGTTTGATTTAAAGTTCTAACTGCATCTGTCAATATAGGAAAAAACAGAGTGAAACCTAAAAATTCAAACTGTTCCTGCAAACGAATGCTTCATCCTAGAAGAACAAATCTTGGGCTTCCAAGTGGGAATGGTGTACTGATCATTACTTGAATGTATCATGAAGATTGGATGAAAAAATATATGTTGAGATTTCAGGAGACTCTAGTTTTTTGAAAGTTTGGCAACCCCTTTCAATATAAGTGTTATTCGCCAGTCCCTGCTTTAGGCTACATCAAGAGGAAACAAACCTTAGAGATAGAACGTAGAACTGCTTTATTGTGTCAAGTTTGTAGAAGCTAGCACAAACCGTGTTTGATTTAGAGTTCTAGCTGCATCTGTCAATATAGGAGAAAACAGAGTGAAACCTAGAAATTCAAACTGTTACTGCAAACGAATGCATCAACCTAGGAGAACGAAACTTGGGCATCCAAGTTTGATTGGTGTACTGCTCATTACTTGAAAGTATCATTAAGGTCGGAAAAAAATATATGTTGAGATTTTAAGAGACTCTAGTTTTTTGGCAGCCTAACAACGCCTTTCATTGTAAGTGTTATTCGCCAGTCTGTGCAGAAGGCTACATCAAGAGGAATCAAACCTTAGAGATAGAACGTAGAACTACTTTATTGTGTCATGTTTCAAGTAGCTAGCACAAACCGTGTTTGATTTAAAGTTCTAACTGCATCTGTCAATATAGGAGAAAACAGAGTGAAACCTAACAATTCAAACTGTTCCTGCAAACGAATGCTTCAACATAGAAGAACAAAACTTGGGCATCCAAGTGGGAATGGTGTACTGATCATTACTTGAATGTATCATGAAGATTGGATGAAAAAATATATGTTGAGATTTCAGGAGACTCTAGTTTTTTGAAAGTTTGGCAACCCCTTTCAATATAAGTGTTATTCGCCAGTCCCTGCTTTAGGCTACATCAAGAGGAATCAAACCTTAGAGATAGAACGTAGAGCTACTTTATTGTGTCAAGTTTCGAGAAGCTAGCACAAACCGTGTTTGATTTAGAGTTCTAGCTGCATCTGTCAATATAGGAGAAAACAGAGTGAAACCTAGAAATTCAAACTGTTACTGCAAACGAATGCATCAACCTAGGAGAACGAAACTTGGGCATCCAAGTTTGATTGGTGTACTGCTCATTACTTGAATGTATCATTAAGGTCGGAAAAAAATATGTGTTGAGATTTCAGGAGACTCTAGTTTTTTGGCAGCCTAACAACGCCTTTCATTGTAAGTGTTATTCGCCAGTCTGTGCTGAAGGCTACATCAAGAGGAAACAAACCTTAGGGATAGAATGTAGAACTACTTCATTGTGTCAAGTTTCAAGAAGCTAGCCCAAACCGTGTATGATTTAGAGTTTGAACTACATTTGTCAATATAGGAGAAAACAGAGTGAAACCTAAAAATTCAAACTGTTACTGCAAACGAATGCTTCATCCTAGAAGAACAAAACTTGGGCATCCAAATGGGAATGGTGTACTGATCATTACGTGAAAGTATCATGAAGATTGGATGAAAAAAATATATGTTGTGATCAGGAGACTCTAGTTTTTTGAAAGTTTGGCAACCCCTTTCAATATAAGTGTTATTCGCCAGTCCCTGCTTTAGGCTACATCAAGAGGAAACAAACCTTAGAGATAGAACGTAGAACTACTTTATTGTGTCAAGTTTCGAGAAGCTAGCACAAACCATGTTTGATTTAAAGTTCTAGCTGCATCGGTCAATATAGGAGAAAACAGAGTGAAACCTAGAAATTCAAACTGTTACTGCAAACGAATGCATCAACCTAGGAGAACGAAACTTGGGCATCCAAGTTTGATTGGTGTACTGCTCATTACTTGAAAGTATCATTAAGGTCGGAAAAAAAATATGTGTTGAGATTTCAGGAGACTCTAGTATTTGGCAGCCTAACAACGCCTCTCATTGTAAGTGTTATTCGCCAGTCTGTGCTGAAGGCTACATCAAGAGGAAACAAACCTTAGAGATAGAACGTAGAACTACTTTATTGTGTCAGGTTTCAAGTAGCTAGCACAAACCGTGTTTGATTTAAAGTTCTAACTGCATCTGTCAATATAGGAGAAAACAGAGTAAAACCTAAAAATTCAATCTGTTCCTGCAAACTAATGCTTCATCCTAGAAGAACAAAACTTGGGCATCCTAGTTGGAATGGTGTACTGATCATTACTTGAATGTATCATGAAGATTGGATGAAAAAATATATGTTGAGATTTCAGGAGACTCTAGTTTTTTGAAAGTTTGGCAACCCCTTTCAATATAAGTGTTATTCACCAGTCCCTGCTTTAGGCTACATCAAGAGGAAACAAACCTTAGAGATAGAACGTAGAACTACTTTATTGTGTCAAGTTTCAAGAAGCTAGCACAAACCGTGTTTGATTTAGAGTTCTAGCTGCATCTGTCAATATAGGAGAAAACAGAGTGAAACCTAGAAATTCAAACTGTTACTGCAAACGAATGCATCAACCTAGGAGAACGAAACTTGGGCATCCAAGTTTGATTGGTGTACTGCTCATTACTTGAAAGTATCATTAAGGTCGGAAAAAAAATATGTGTTGAGATTTCAGGAGACTCTAGTTTTTGGGCAGCCTAACAACGCCTCTCATTGTAAGTGTTATTCACCAGTCTGTGCTGAAGGCTACATCAAGAGGAAACAAACCTTAGAGATAGAACGTAGAACTACTTTATTGTGTGATGTTTCAAGTAGCTAGCACAAACCGTGTTTGATTTAAAGTTCTAACTGCATCTGTCAATATAGGAGAAAACAGAGTGAAACCTAATAATTCAAACTGTTCCTGCAAACGAATGCTTCATCCTAGAAGAACAAAACTTGGGCATCCAAGTGGGAATGGTGTACTGATCATTACTTGAATGTATCATGAAGATTGGATGAAAAAATATATGTTGAGATTTCCGGAGACTCTAGTTTTTTGAAAGTTTGGCAACCCCTTTCAATATAAGTGTTATTCGCCAGTCCCTGCTTTAGGCTACATCAAGAGGAAACAAACCTTAGATATAGAACGTAGAACTACTTTATTGTGTCAAGTTTCAAGAAGCTAGCACAAACCGTGTTTGATGTAGAGTTCTAGCTGCATCTGTCAATATAGGAGAAAACAGAGTGAAACCTAGAAATTCAAACTGTTACTGCAAACGAATGCATCAACCTAGGAGAACGAAACTTGGGCATCCATGTTTGATTGGTGTACTGCTCATTACTTGAAAGTATCATTAAGGTCGGAAAAAAATATATGTTGAGATCAGGAGACTCTAATTTTTTGGCAGCCTAACAACGCCTTTCATTGTAAGTGTTATTCGCCAGTTTGTGCTGAAGGCTACATCAAGAGGAAATAAACGTTAGGGATAGAATGTAGAACTACTTTATTGTGTCAAGGATCAAGAAGCTAGCCCAAACCGTGTATGATTTAGAGTTTGAACTACATTTGTCAATATAGGAGAAAACAGAGTGAAACCTAAAAATTCAAACTGTTACTGCAAACGAATGCTTCAACGTAGGAGAATGAAACTTGAGCATCCAAGTGGGATTGGTGTACTGATCATTACTTGAAAGTATCATGAAGATTGGATGAAAAAATATATGTTGAGATTTCAGAAGACTCTAGTTTTTGGAAGTTTGGCAACCCCTTTCAATAAAAGTGTTATTCGCCAGTCCCTGCATTAGGCTACATCAAGAGGAAACAAACCTTAGAGATAGAACGTAGAACTACAGTATTTTGTCAAGTTTCAAGAAGCTAGCACAAACCGTGTTTGATTTAGAGTTCGAACTGCATCTGTCAATATAGGACAAAACAGAGTGAAACCTAAAAATTCAAACTGTTCCTGCAAACGAATGCTTCAACCTAGGAGAACGAAACTTGGGCATCCAAGTTTGATTGGTGCACTGCTCATTACTTGAAAGTATCATGAAGGTCGGAAGAAAAATTATATGATGAGATTTCAGGAGACTGTAGTTTTTTGGCAGCCTAACAACTCCTTTCATTGAATGTGTTATTCGCCAGTCTCTGCTTAAGGCTACAAGAGGAAACAAACCTTAGGGATAGAACGTAGAACTACTTTATTGTGTCATGTTTCAACTAGCTAGCACAAACCGTGTTTGATTTAAAGTTCTGACTGCATCTGTCAATATAGGAGAAACCAGAGTGAAACCTAAAAATTGAAACTGTTCCTGCAAACGAATGCTTCAACCTAGAAGAACAAAACTTGGGCATCCAAGTGGGAATAGAGTACTGATCATTACTTGAATGTATCATGAAGATTGGATGAAAAAATATATGTTGAGATTTCAGGAGACACTAGTTTTTTGAAAGTTTGGCAACCCCTTTCAATATAAGTGTTATTCTCCAGTCCCTGCTTTAGGCTACATCAAGAGGAAACAAACCTTAGAGATAGAACGTAGAACTACTTTATTGTGTCAAGTTTCAAGAAGCTAGCACAAACCGTGTTTGATTTAAAGTTCTAACTGCATCTGTCAATATAGGAGAAAACAGGGTGAAACCTAAAAATTCAAACTGTTCCTGCAAACGAATGCTTCAACCTAGAAGAACAAAACTTGGGCATCCAAGTGGGAATGGTGTACTGATCATTACTTGAATGTATCATGAAGATTGGATGAAAAAATATATGTTGAGATTTCAGGAGACTCTAGTTTTTTGAAAGTTTGGCAACCCCTTTCAATATAAATGTTATTCGCCAGTCCCTGCTTTAGGCTACATCAAGAGGAAACAAACCTTAGATATAGAACGTAGAACTACTTTATTGTGTCAAGTTTCCAGAAGCTAGCACAAACCGTGTTTGATTTAGAGTTCTAGCTGCATCTGTTAATATAGGTGAAAACAGAGTGAAACCTATAAATTCAAACTGTTACTGCAAACGAATGCATCAACCTAGGAGAACGAAACTTGGGCATCCAAGTTTGATTGGTGTACTGCTCATTACTTGAAAGTATCATTAAGGTCGGAAAAAAATATGTGTTGAGATTTCAGGAGACTCTAGTTTTTTGGCAGCCTAACAACGCCTTTCATTGTAAGTTTTATTCGCCAGTCTGTGCTGAAGGCTACATCAAGAGGAAACAAACCTTAGGGATAGAATGTAGAACTACTTCATTGTGTCAAGTTTCAAGAAGCTAGCCCAAACCGTGTATGATTTAGAGTTTGAACTACATTTGTCAATATAGGAGAAAACAGAGTGAAACCTAAAAATTCAAACTGTTCCTGCAAACGAATGCTTCAACGTAGGAGAATGAAACTTGAGCATCCAAGTGGGATTGGTGTACTGATCATTACTTGAAAGTATCATGAAGATTGGATGAAAAAATATATGTTGAGATTGCAGAAGACTCTAGTTTTCGGAAGTTTGGCAACCCCTTTCAATAAAAGTGTTATTCGCCAGTCCCTGCTTTAGGCTACATCAAGAGGAAACAAACCTTAGAGATAGAACGTAGAACTACAGTATTTTGTCAAGTTTCAAGAAGCTAGCACAAACCGTGTTTGATTTAGAGTTCGAACTGCATCTGTCAATATAGGACAAAACAGAGTGAACCTAAAAATTCAAACTGTTCCTGCAAACGAATGCTTCAAACTAGGAGAACGAAATTTGGGCATCCAAGTTTGATTGGTGCACTGCTCATTACTTGAAAGTATCATGAAGGTCGGAAGAAAAAATATATGATGAGATTTCAGGAGACTATAGTTTTTTGGCAGCCTAAAAACGCCTTTCATTGAATGTGTTATTCGCCAGTCTCTGCTTAAGGCTACATCAAGAGGAAACAAACCTTAGGGATAGAACGTAGAACTACTTTATTGTGTCATGTTTCAAGTAGCTAGCACAAACCGTGTTTGATTTAAAGTTCTAACTGCATCTGTCAATATAGGGGAAAACAGAGTGAAACCTAAAAATTCAAACTGTTCCTGCAAACGAATGCTTCAACCTAGAAGAACAAAACTTGGGCATCCAAGTGGGAATGGTGTACTGATCATTACTTGAATGTATTATGAAGATTGGATGAAAAAATATATGTTGAGATTTCAGGAGACTCTAGTTTTTTGAAAGTTTGGCAACCCCTTTCAATATAAGTGTTATTCGCCAGTCCCTGCTTTAGGCTACATCATGAGGAAACAAACCTTAGAGATAGAACGTAGAACTACTTTACTGTGTCAAGTTTCAAAAGCTAGCACAAACCGTGTTTGATTTAGAGTTCTAGCTGCATCTGTCAATATAGGAGAAAACAGAGTGAAACCTAGAAATTCAAACTGTTCCTGCAAACGAATGCTTCAACCTAGGAGAACGAAATTTGGGCATCCAAGTTTGATTGGTGCACTGCTCATTACTTGAAAGTATCATGAAGGTCGGAAGAAAAAATATATGATGAGATTTCAGGAGACTGTAGTTTTTTGGCAGCCTAACAACGCCTTTCATTGAATGTGTTATTCGCCAGTCTCTGCTTAACGCTACATCCAGAGGAAACAAACCTTAGGGATAGAACGTAGAACTACTTTATTGTGTCAAGTTTCAAGAAGCTAGCCCAAACCGTGTATGATTTAGAGTTTGAACTACATTTGTCAATATAGGAGAAAACAGAGTGAAACCTAGAAATTCAAACTGTTACTGCAAACGAATGCATCAACCTAGGAGAACGAAACTTGGGCATCCTAGTTTGATTGGTGTACTGCTCATTACTTGAAAGTATCATTAAGGTCGGAGAAAAAATATGTGTTGAGATTTCAGGAGACTCTAGTTTTTTGGCAGCCTAACAACGCCTCTCATTGTAAGTGTTATTCGCCAGTCTGTGCTGAAGGCTACATCAAGAGGAAACAAACCTTAGATAGAACGTAGAACTACTTTATTGTGTCATGTTTCAAGTAGCTAGCACAAACCGTGTTTGATTTAAAGTTCTAACTGCATCTGTCAATGTAGGAGAAAACAGAGTGAAACCTAAAAATTCAAACTGTTCCTGCAAACGAATGCTTCAACCTAGAAGAACAAAACTTGGGCATCCAAGTGGGAATGGTGTACTGATCATTACTTGAATGTATCATGAAGATTGGATGAAAAAATATATGTTGAGATTTCAGGAGACTCTAGTTTTTTGAAAGTTTGGCCACCCCTTTCAATGTAAGTGTTATTCGCCAGTCCCTGCTTTAGGCTACATCAAGAGGAAACAAACCTTAGAGATAGAACGTAGAACTATTTATTGAGTCAAGGTTCGAGAAGCTAGCACAAACCGTGTTTGATTTAGAGTTCTAGCTGCATCTGTCAATATAGGAGAAAACAGAGTGAAACCTAGAAATTTAAACGGTTACTGCAAACGAATGCATCAACCTAGGAGAACGAAACTTGGGCATCCAAGTTTGATTGGTGTACTGCTCATTACTTGAAAGTATCATTAAGGTCGGAAAAAAAATATGTGTTGAGATTTCAGGAGACTCTGGTTTTTTGGCAGCCTAACAACGCCTTTCATTGTAAGTGTTATTCGCCAGTGTGTGCTAAAGGCTACATCAAGAGGAAACAAACCTTAGGGATAGAATGTAGAACTACTTTATTGTGTGAAGTTTCAAGAAGCTAGCCCAAACCGTGTATGATTTAGAGTTTGAACTACATTTGTCAATATAGGAGAAAACAGAGTGAAACCTAAAAATTCAAACTGTTACTGCAAACGAATACTTCAACGTAGGAGAATGAAAGTTGAGCATCCAAGTGGGATTGGTGTACTGATCATTACTTGAAAGTATCATGAAGATTGGATGAAAAAATATATGTTGAGATTTCAGAAGACTCGAGTTTTTGGAAGTTTTGCAACCCCTTTCAATAAAAGTGTTATTCGCCAGTCCCTCCATTAGGCTACATGAAGAGGAAACAAACCTTAGAGATAGAACGTAGAACTACAGTATTTTGTCAAGTTTCAAGAAGCTAGCACAAACCGTGTTTGATTTAGAGTTCGAACTGCATCTGTCAATATAGGACAAAACAGAGTGAAACCTAAAAATTCAAACTGTTCCTGCAAACGAATGCTTCAACCTAGAAGAACAAAACTTGGGCATCCAAGTTTGATTGGTGCACTGATCATTACTTGAAAGTATCATGAAGTTCGGAAGAAAAAATATATGATGAGATTTCAGGAGACTATAGTTTTTGGCGGCCTAACAACGCCTTTCATTGAATGTCTTATTCGCCAGTCTCTGCTTAAGGCTACATCAAGAGGAAACAAACCTTAGGGATATAACGTAGAACTACTTTATTTTGTCATGTTTCAAGTAGCTAGCAAAAACCGTGTTTGATTTAAAGTTCTAACTGCATCTGTCAATATAGGAGAAACCAGAGTGAAACCTAAAAATTCAAACTGTTCCTGCAAACGAATGCTTCAACCTAGAAGAACAAAACTTCGGCATCCAAGTGGGAATGGTGTACTGATCATTACTTGAATGTATCATGAAGATTGGATGAAAAAAATATATTTTGAGATTTCAGGAGACTCTAGTTTTTTGAAAGTTTGGCAACCCCTTTCATTATAAGTGTTATTCGCCAGTCCCTGCTTTAGGCTACATCAAGAGGAAACAAACCTTAGAGATAGAACATAGAACTACTTTATTGTGTCAAGTTTCATGAAGCTAGCACAAACCGTGTTTGATTTAGAGTCTAGCTGCATCTGTCAATATAGGAGAAAACAGAGTGAAACCTAGAAATTCAAACTGTTCCTGCAAACGAATGCATCAACCTAGGAGAACGAAACTTGGGCATCCAAGTTTGATTGGTGTACTGCTCATTACTTGAAAGTATCATTAAGGTCGGAAAAAAATATGTGTTGAGATTTTAGGAGACTCTAGTTTTTTGGCAGCCTAACAACGCCTTTCATTGTAAGTGTTATTCGCCAGTCTGTGCAGAAGGCTACATCAAGAGGAAACAAACCTTAGAGATAGAACGTAGAACTACTTTATTGTGTCATGTTTCAAGTAGCTAGCACAAACCGTGTTTGATTTAAAGTTCTAACTGCATCTGTCAATATAGGAGAAAACAGAGTGAAACCTAACAATTCAAACTGTTCCTGCAAACGAATGCTTCAACATAGAAGAACAAAACTTGGGCATCCAAGTGGGAATGGTGTACTGATCATTACTTGAAAGTATCATGAAGATTGGATGAAAAAATATATGTTGAGATTTCAGGAGACTCTAGTTTTTTGAAAGTTTGGCAACCCCTTTCAATATAAGTGTTATTCGCCAGTCCCTGCTTTAGGCTACATCAAGAGGAATCAAACCTTAGAGATAGAACGTAGAGCTACTTTATTGTGTCAAGTTTCGAGAAGCTAGCACAAACCGTGTTTGATTTAGAGTTCTAGCTGCATCTGTCAATATAGGAGAAAGCAGAGTGAAACCAAGAAATTCAAACTGTTACTGCAAACGAATGCATCAACCTAGGAGAACGAAACTTGGGCATCCAAGTTTGATTGGTGTACTGCTCATTACTTGAATGTATCATTAAGGTCGGAAAAAAATATGTGTTGAGATTTCATTAGACTCTAGTTTTTTGGCAGCCTAACAACGCCTTTCATTGTAAGTGTTATTCGCCAGTCTGTGCTGAAGGCTACATCAAGAGGAAACAAACCTTAGGGATAGAATGTAGAACTACTTCATTGTGTCAAGTTTCAAGAAGCTAGCCCAAACCGTGTATGATTTAGAGTTTGAACTACATTTGTCAATATAGGAGAAAACAGAGTGAAACCTAAAAATTCAAACTGTTACTGCAAACGAATGCTTCATCCTAGAAGAACAAAACTTGGGCATCCAAATGGGAATGGTGTACTGATCATTACGTGAAAGTATCATGAAGATTGGATGAAAAAAATATATGTTGAGATCAGGAGTCTCTAGTTTTTTGAAAGTTTGGCAACCCCTTTCAATATAAGTGTTATTCGCCAGTCCCTGCTTTAGGCTACATCAAGAGGAAACAAACCTTAGAGATAGAACGTAGAACTACTTTATTGTGTCAAGTTTCGAGAAGCTAGCACAAACCGTGTTTGATTTAAAGTTCTAGCTGCATCTGTCAATATAGGAGAAAACATAGTGAAACCTAGAAATTCAAACTGTTACTGCAAACGAATGCATCAACCTAGGAGAACGAAACTTGGGCATCCAAGTTTGAATGGTGTACTGCTCATTACTTGAAAGTATCATTAAGGTTGGAAAAAAAATATGTGTTGAGATTTCAGGAGACTCTAGTATTTGGCAGCCTAACAACGCCTCTCATTGTAAGTGTTATTCGCCAGTCTGTGCTGAAGGCTACATCAAGAGGAAACAAACCTTAGAGATAGAACGTAGAACTACTTTATTGTGTCATGTTTCAAGGAGCTAGCACAAACCGTGTTTGATTTAAAGTTCTAACTGCATCTGTCTATATAGGAGAAAACAGAGTAAAACCTAAAAATTCAAACTGTTCCTGCAAACTAATGCTTCATCCTAGAAGAACAAAACTTGGGCATCCAAGTTGGAATGGTGTACTGATCATTACTTGAATGTATCATGAAGATTGGATGAAAAAATATATGTTGAGATTTCAGAGACTCTAGTTTTTTGAAAGTTTGGCAACCCCTTTCAATATAAGTGTTATTCGCCAGTCCCTGCTTTAGGCTACATCAAGAGGAAACAAACCTTAGAGATAGAACGTAGAACTACTTTATTGTGTCAAGTTTCAAGAAGCTAGCACAAACCGTGTTTGATTTAGAGTTCTAGCTGCATCTGTCAATATAGGAGAAAACAGAGTGAAACCTAGAAATTCAAACTGTTACTGCAAATGAATGCATCAACCTAGGAGAACGAAACTTGGGCATCCAAGTTTGATTGGTGTACTGCTCATTACTTGAAAGTATCATTAAGGTCGGAAAAAAAATATGTGTTGAGATTTCAGGAGACTCTAGTTTTTGGGCAGCCTAACAACGCCTCTCATTGTAAGTGTTATTCACCAGTCTGTGCTGAAGGCTACATCAAGAGGAAACAAACCTTAGAGATAGAACGTAGAACTACTTTATTGTGTGATGTTTCAAGTAGCTAGCACAAACCGTGTTTGATTTAAAGTTCTAACTGCATCTGTCAATATAGGAGAAAACAGAGTGAAACCTAATAATTCAAACTGTTCCTGCAAACGAATGCTTCATCCTAGAAGAACAAAACTTGGGCATCCAAGTGGGAATGGTGTACTGATCATTACTTGAATGTATCATGAAGATTGGATGAAAAAATATATGTTGAGATTTCCGGAGACTCTAGTTTTTTGAAAGTTTGGCAACCCCTTTCAATATAAGTGTTATTCGCCAGTCCCTGCTTTAGGCTACATCAAGAGGAAACAAACCTTAGATATAGAACGTAGAACTACTTTATTGTGTCAAGTTTCAAGAAGCTAGCACAAACCGTGTTTGATGTAGAGTTCTAGCTGCATCTGTCAATATAGGAGAAAACAGAGTGAAACCTATAAATTCAAACTGTTACTGCAAACTAATGCATCAACCTAGGAGAACGAAACTTGGGCATCCATGTTTGATTGGTGTACTGCTCATTACTTGAAAGTATCATTAAGGTCGGAAAAAAATATATGTTGAGATCAGGAGACTCTAATTTTTTGGCAGCCTAACAACGCCTTTAATTGTAAGTGTTATTCGCCAGTCTGTGCTGAAGGCTACATCAAGAGGAAACAAACCTTAGGGATAGAATGTAGAACTACTTTATTGTGTCAAGGATCAAGAAGCTAGCCCAAACCGTGTATGATTTAGAGTTTGAACTACATTTGTCAATATAGGAGAAAACAGAGTGAAACCTAAAAATTCAAACTGTTACTGCAAACGAATGCTTCAACGTAGGAGAAAGAAACTTGAGCATCCAAGTGGGATTGGTGTACTGATCATTACTTGAAAGTATCATGAAGATTGGATGAAAAAATATATGTTGAGATTTCAGAAGACTCTAGTTTTTGGAAGTTTGGCAACCCCTTTCAATAAAAGTGTTATTCGCCAGTCCCTGCATTAGGCTAAATCAAGAGGAAACAAACCTTAGAGATAGAACGTAGAACTACAGTATTTTGTCAAGTTTCAAGAAGCTAGCACAAACCGTGTTTGATTTAGAGTTCGAACTGCATCTGTCAATATAGGACAAAACAGAGTGAAACCTAAAAATTCAAACTGTTCCTGCAAACGAATGCTTCAACCTAGGAGAACGAAACTTGGGCATCCAAGTTTGATTGGTGCACTGCTCATTACTTGAAAGTATCATGAAGGTCGGAAGAAAAATTATATGATGAGATTTCAGGAGACTGTAATTTTTTGGCAGCCTAACAACGCCTTTCATTGAATGTGTTATTCGCCAGTCTCTGCTTAAGGCTACAAGAGGAAACAAACCTTAGGGATAGAACGTAGAACTACTTTATTGTGTCATGTTTCAAGTAGCTAGCACAAACCGTGTTTGATTTAAAGTTCTGACTGCATCTGTCAATATAGGAGAAACCAGAGTGAAACCTAAAAATTGAAACTGTTCCTGCAAACGAATGCTTCAACCTAGAAGAACAAAACTTGGGCATCCAAGTGGGAATAGAGTACTGATCATTACTTGAATGTATCATGAAGATTGGATGAAAAAATATATGTTGAGATTTCAGGAGACACTAGTTTTTTGAAAGTTTGGCAACCCCTTTCAATATAAGTGTTATTCTCCAGTCCCTCCTTTAGGCTACATCAAGAGGAAACAAACCTTAGAGATAGAACGTAGAACTACTTTATTGTGTCAAGTTTCAAGAAGCTAGCACAAACCGTGTTTGATTTAAAGTTCTAACTGCATCTGTCAATATAGGAGAAAACAGAGTGAAACCTAAAAATTCAAACTGTTCCTGCAAACGAATGCTTCAACCTAGAAGAACAAAACTTGGGCATCCAAGTGGGAATGGTGTACTGATCATTACTTGAATGTATCATGAAGATTGGATGAAAAAATATATGTTGAGATTTCAGGAGACTCTAGTTTATTGAAAGTTTGGCAACCCCTTTCAATATAAATGTTATTCGCCAGTCCCTGCTTTAGGCTACATCAAGAGGAAACAAACCTTAGATATAGAACGTAGAACTACTTTATTGTGTCAAGTTTCCAGAAGCTAGCACAAACCGTGTTTGATTTAGAGTTCTAGCTGCATCTGTTAATATAGGAGAAAACAGAGTGAAACCTATAAATTCAAACTGTTACTGCAAACGAATGCATCAACCTAGGAGAACGAAACTTGGGCATCCAAGTTTGATTGGTGTACTGCTCATTACTTGAAAGTATCATTAAGGTCGGAAAAAAATATGTGTTGAGATTTCAGGAGACTCTAGTTTTTTGGCAGCCTAACAACGCCTTTCATTGTAAGTGTTATTCGCCAGTCTGTGCTGAAGGCTACATCAAGAGGAAACAAACCTTAGGGATAGAATGTAGAACTACTTCATTGTGTCAAGTTTCAAGAAGCTAGCCCAAACCGTGTATGATTTAGAGTTTGAACTACATTTGTCAATATAGGAGAAAACATAGTGAAACCTAAAAATTCAAACTGTTACTGCAAACGAATGCTCAACGTAGGAGAATGAAACTTGAGCATCCATGTGGGATTGGTGTACTTATCATTACTTGAAAGTATCATGAAGATTGGATGAAAAAATATATGTTGAGATTGCAGAAGACTCTAGTTTTCGGAAGTTTGGCAACCCCTTTCAATAAAAGTGTTATTCGCCAGTCCCTGCTTTAGGCTACATCAAGAGGAAACAAACCTTAGAGATAGAACGTAGAACTACAGTATTTTGTCAAGTTTCAAGAAGCTAGCACAAACCGTGTTTGATTTAGAGTTCGAACTGCATCTGTCAATATAGGACAAAACAGAGTGAACCTAAAAATTCAAACTGTTCCTGCAAACGAATGCTTCAAACTAGGAGAACGAAATTTGGGGATCCAAGTTTGATTGGTGCACTGCTCATTACTTGAAAGTATCATGAAGGTCGGAAGAAAAAATATATGATGAGATTTCAAGAGACTATAGTTTTTTGGCAGCCTAACAACGCCTTTCATTGAATGTGTTATTCGCCAGTCTCTGCTTAAGGCTACATCAAGAGGAAACAAACCTTAAGGATAGAACGTAGAACTACTTTATTGTGTCATGTTTCAAGTAGCTAGCACAAACCGTGTTTGATTTAAAGTTCTAACTGCATCTGTCAATATAGGGGAAAACAGAGTGAAACCTAAAAATTCAAACTGTTCCTGCAAACGAATGCTTCAACATAGAAGAACAAAACTTGGGCATCCAAGTGGGAATGGTGTACTGATCATTACTTGAATGTATCATGAAGATTGGATGAAAAAATATATGTTGAGATTTCAGGAGACTCTAGTTTTTTGAAAGTTTGGCAACCCCTTTCAATATAAGTGTTATTCGCCAGTCCCTGCTTTAGGCTACATCAAGAGGAAACAAACCTTAGAGATAGAACGTAGAACTACTTTATTGTGTCAAGTTTCAAAAGCTAGCACAAACCTTGTTTGATTTAGAGTTCTAGCTGCATCTGTCAATATAGGAGAAAACAGAGTGAAACCTAGATATTCAAACTGTTCCTGCAAACGAATGCTTCAACCTAGGAGAACGAAATTTGGGCATCCAAGTTTGATTGGTGCACTGCTCATTACTTGAAAGTATCATGAAGGTCGGAAGAAAAAATATATGATGAGATTTCAGGAGACTGTAGTTTTTTGGCAGCCTAACGACGCCTTTCATTGAATGTGTTATTCGCCAGTCTCTGCTTAACGCTACATCCAGAGGAAACAAACCTTAGGGATAGAACGTAGAACTACTTTATTGTGTCAAGTTTCAAAAGCTAGCCCAAACCGTGTATGATTTAGAGTTTGAACTACATTTGTCAATATAGGAGAAAACAGAGTGAAACCTAGAAATTCAAACTGTTACTGCAAACGAATGCATCAACCTAGGAGAACGAAACTTGGGCATCCTAGTTTGATTGGTGTACTGCTCATTACTTGAAAGTATCATTAAGGTCGGAGAAAAAATATGTGTTGAGATTTCAGGAGACTCTAGTTTTTTGGCACCCTAACAACGCCTCTCATTGTAAGTGTTATTCGCCAGTCTGTGCTGAAGGCTACATCAAGAGGAAACAAACCTTAGATAGAACGTAGAACTACTTTATTGTGTCATGTTTCAAGTAGCTAGCACAAACCGTGTTTGATTTAAAGTTCTAACTGCATCTGGCAATATAGGAGAAAACAGAGTGAAACCTAAAAATTCAAACTGTTCCTGCAAACGAATGCTTCAACCTAGAAGAACAAAACTTGGGCATCCAAGTGGGAATGGTGTACTGATCATTACTTGAATGTATCATGAAGATTGGATGAAAAAATATATGTTGAGATTTCAGGAGACTCTAGTTTTTGGAAGTTTGGCCACCCCTTTCAATGTATGTGTTATTCGCCAGTCCCTGCTTTAGGCTACATCAAGAGGAAACAAACCTCAGAGATAGAACGTAGAACTACTTTATTGAGTCAAGGTTCGAGAAGCTAGCACAAACCGTGTTTGAATGGTGTACTGATCATTACTTGAAAGTATCATTAAGGTCGGAAAAAAAATATGTGTTGAGATTTCAGGAGACTCTGGTTTTTTGGCAGCCTAACAACGCCTTTCATTGTAAGTGTTATTCGCCAGTGTGTGCTAAAGGCTACATCAAGAGGAAACAAACCTTAGGGATAGAATGTAGAACCACTTTATTGTGTGAAGTTTCAAGAAGCTAGCCCAAACCGTGTATGATTTAGAGTTTGAACTACATTTGTCAATATAGGAGAAAACAGAGTGAAACCTAAAAATTCAAACTGTTACTGCAAACGAATGCTTCAACGTAGGAGAATGAAAGTTGAGCATCCAAGTGGGATTGGTGTACTGATCATTACTTGAAAGTATCATGAAGATTGGATGAAAAAATATATGTTGAGATTTCAGAAGACTCGAGTTTTTGGAAGTTTTGCAACCCCTTTCAATAAAAGTGTTATTCGCCAGTCCCTCCATTAGGCTACATGAAGAGGAAACAAACCTTAGAGATAGAACGTAGAACTACAGTATTTTGTCAAGTTTCAAGAAGCTAGCACAAACCGTGTTTGATTTAGAGTTCGAACTGCATCTGTCAATATAGGACAAAACAGAGTGAAACCTAAAAATTCAAACTGTTCCTGCAAACGAATGCTTCAACCTAGAAGAACAAAACTTGGGCATCCAAGTGGGAATGGTGTACTGATCATTACTTGAATGTATCATGAAGATTGGATGAAAAAATATATGTTGAGATTTCAGGAGACTCTAGTTTTTTGAAAGTTTGGCAACCCCTTTCAATATAAGTGTTATTCGCCAGTCCCTGCTTTAGGCTACATCAAGAGGAAACAAACCTTAGAGATAGAACGTAGAACTACTTTATTGTGTCAAGTTTCAAGAAGCTAGCACAAACTGTGTTTGATTTAGAGTTCTAGCTGCATCTGTCAATATAGGAGAAAACAGAGTGAAACCTAGAAATTCAAACTGTTACTGCAAACGAATGCATCAACCTAGGAGAACGAAACTTGGGCATCCAAGTTTGATTGGTGTACTGCTCATTACTTGAAAGTATCATTAAGGTCGGAAAAAAATATATGTTGAGATTTCAGAAGACTCTAGTTTTTTGGCAGCCTAACAACGCCTTTCATTGTAAGTGTTATTCGCGAGTCTCTGCTGAAGGCTACATCAAGAGGAAACAAACCTTAGGGATAGAATGTAGAACTACTTTATTGTGTCAAGTTTCAAGAAGCTAGCCCAAACCGTGTATGATTTAGAGTTTGAACTACATTTGTCAATATAGGAGAAAACAGAGTGAAACCTAAAAATTCAAACTGTTACTGCAAACGAATGCTTCAACGTAGGAGAATGAAAGTTGAGCATCCAAGTGGGATTGGTGTACTGATCATTACTTGAAAGTATCATGAAGATTGGATGAAAAAATATATGTTGAGATTTCAGAAGACTCGAGTTTTTGGAAGTTTGGCAACCCCTTTCAATAAAAGTGTTATTCGCCAGTCCCTCCATTAGGCTACATGAAGAGGAAACAAACCTTAGAGATAGAACGTAGAACTACAGTATTTTGTCAAGTTTCAAGAAGCTAGCACAAACCGTGTTTGATTTAGAGTTCGAACTGCATCTGTCAATATAGGACAAAACAGAGTGAAACCTAAAAATTCAAACTGTTCCTGCAAACGAATGCTTCAACCTAGAAGAACAAAACTTGGGCATCCAAGTGGGAATGGTGTACTGATCATTACTTGAATGTATCATGAAGATTGGATGAAAAAAATATATGTTGAGATTTCAGGAGACTCTAGTTTTTTGAAAGTTTGGCAACCCCTTTCAATATAAGTGTTATTCGCCAGTCCCTGCTTTAGGCTACATCAGGAGGAAACAAACCTTAGAGATAGAACGTAGAACTACTTTATTTGGTCAAGTTTCACGAAGCTAGCACAAACCGTGTTTGATTTAGAGTTCTAGCTGCATCTGTCAATATAGGAGAAAACAGAGTGAAACCTAGAAATTCAAACTGTTACTGCAAACGAATGCATCAACCTAGGAGAACGAAACTTGGGCATCCAAGTTTGATTGTTGTACTGCTCATTACTTGAAAGTATCATTAAGGTCCGAAAAAAAATATGTGTTGAGATTTCAGGAGACTCTAGTTTTTTGGCAGCCTAACAACGCCTTTCATTGTAAGTGTTATTCGCCAGTCTGTCCTGAAGGCTACATCAAGAGGAAACAAACCTTAGATATAGAACGTAGAACTACTTTATTGTGTCAAGTTTCGAGAAGCTAGCACAAACCGTGTTTGATTTAGAGTTCTAGCTGCATCTGTCAATATAGGAGAAAACAGAATGAAACCTAGAAATTCAAACTGTTACTGCAAACGAATGCATCAACCTAGGAGAACGAAACTTGGGCATCCAAGTTTGATTGGTGTTCTGCTCATTACTTGAAAGTATCATTAAGGTCGGAAAAAAAATATGTGTTGAGATTTCAGGAGACTCTGGTTTTTTGGCAGCCTAACAACGCCTCTCATTGTAAGTGTTATTCGCCAGTCTGTGCTGAAGGCTACATCAAGAGGAAACAAACCTTAGAGATAGAACGTAGAACTACTTTATTGTGTCATGTTTCAAGTAGCTAGCACAAACCGTGTTTGATTTAAAGTTCTAACTGCATCTGTCAATATAGGAGAAAACAGAATGAAACCTAGAAATTCAAACTGTTACTGCAAACGAATGCATCAACCTAGGAGAACGAAACTTGGGCATCCAAGTTTGATTGGTGTACTGCTCATTACTTGAAAGTATCATTAAGGTCGGAAAAAAATATGTGTTGAGATTTCAGGAGACTCTAGATTTTGGCAGCCTAACAACGCCTTTCATTGTAAGTGTTATTCGCCAGTCTGTGCTGAAGGCTACATCAAGAGGAAACAAACCTTAGGGATAGAATGTAGAACTACTTTATTGTGTCAAGTTTTAAGAAGCTAGCCCAAACCTTGTATGATTTAGAGTTTGAACTACATTTGTCAATATAGGAGAAAACAGAGTGAAACCTAAAAATTCAAACTGTTACTGCAAATGAATGCTTCAACGTAGGAGAATGAAAGTTGAGCATCCAAGTGGGATTGGTGTACTGATCATTACTTGAAAGTATCATGAAGATTGGATGAAAAAATATATGTTGAGATTTCAGAAGACTCTAGTTTTTGGAAGTTTGGAAACCCCTTTCAATAAAAGTGTTATTTGCCAGTCCCTGCATTAGGCTACATCAAGAGGAAACAAACCTTAGAGATAGAACGTAGAACTACAGTATTTTGTCAAGTTTCAAGAAGCTAGCACAAACCGTGTTTGATTTAGAGTTCGAACTGCATCTGTCAATATAGGACAAAACAGAGTGAAACCTAAAAATTCAAACTGTTCCTGCAAACGAATGCTTCAACCTAGGAGAACGAAACTTGGGCATCCAAGTTTGATTGGTGCACTGCTCATTACTTGAAAGTATCATGAAGGTCATAAGAAAAAATATATGATGAGATTTCAGGAGACTGTAGTTTTTTGGCAGCCTAACAACGCCTTTCATTGAATGTGTTATTCGCCAGTCTCTGCTTAAGGCTACATCAAGAGGAAACAAACCTTAGGGATAGAACATAGAACTACTTTATTGTGTCATGTTTCAAGTAGCTAGCACAAACCGTGTTTGATTTAAAGTTCTAACTGCATGTGTCAATATAGGAGAAAACAGAGTGAAACCTAAAAATTCAAACTGTTCCTGCAAACGAATGCTTCAACCTAGAAGAACAAAACTTGGGCATCCAAGTTTGAATGGTGTACTGATCATTACTTGAATGTATCATGAAGATTGGATGAAAAAATATATGTTGAGATTTCAGGAGACTCTAGTTTTTTGAAAGTTTGGCAACCCCTTTCAATATTTGTGTTATTCGCCAGTCCCTGCTTTAGGCTACATCAAGAGGAAACAAACCTTAGAGATAGAAGGTAGAACTACTTTATTGTGTCAAGTTTCAAGAAGCTAGCACAAACCGTGTTTGATTTAGAGTTCTAGCTGCATCTGTCAATATAGGAGAAAACAGAGTGAAACCTAGAAATTCAAACTGTTACTGCAAACGAATGCATCAACCTAGGAGAACGAAACTTGGGCATCCAAGTTTGATTGTTGTACTGCTCATTACTTGAAAGTATCATTAAGGTCGGAAAAAAATATATGTTGAGATTTCAGGAGACTCTAGTTTTTTGGCAGCCTAACAACGCCTTTCATTGTAAGTGTTATTCGCCAGTCTGTGCTGAAGGCTACATCAAGATTAAACAAACCTTAGAGATACAACGTAGAACTACTTTATTGTGTCATGTTTCAAGTAGCTAGCACAAACCGTGTTTGATTTAAAGTTCTAACTGCATCTGTTAATATAGGAGAAAACAGAGTGAAACCTAAAAATTCAAACTGTTCCTGCAAACGAATGCTTCAACCTAGAAGAACAAAACTTGGGCATCCAAGTGGGAATGGTGTACTGATCATTACTTGAATGTATCATGAAGATTGGATGAAAAAATATATGTTGAGATTTCAGGAGACTCTAGTTTTTTGAAAGTTTGGCAACCCCTTTCAATATAAGTGTTATTCGCCAGTCCCTGCTTTAGGCTACATCAAGAGGAAACAAACCTTAGAGATAGAAAGTAGAACTACTTTATTGTGTCAAGTTTCAAGAAGCTAGCACAAACCTTGTCTGATTTAGAGTTCTAGCTGCATCTGTCAATATAGGAGAAAACAGAGTGAAACCTAGAAATTCAAACTATTACTGCAAACGAATGCATCCACCTAGGAGAACGAAACTTGGGCATCCAAGTTTGATTGGTGTACTGCTCATTACTTGAAAGTATCATTAAGGTCGGAAAAAAATATGTGTTGAGATTTCAGGAGACTCTAGTTTTTTGGCAGCCTAACAACGCCTTTCATTGAATGTGTTATTCGCCAGTCTCTGCTTAAGGCTACATCAAGAGGAAACAAACCTTAGGGATAGAACGTAGAACTACTTTATTGTGTCATGTTTCAAGTAGCTAGCACAAACCGTGTTAGATTTAAAGTTCTAACTGCATCTGTCAATATAGGAGAAACCAGAGTGAAACCTAAAAATTCAAACTGTTCCTGCAAACGAATGCTTCAACCTAGAAGAACAAAACTTGGGCATCCAAGTGGGAATGGTGTACTGATCATTACTTGAATGTATCATGAAGATTGGATGAAAAAAATATATGTTGAGATTTCAGGAGACTCTAGTTTTTTGAAAGTTTGGCAACCCCTTTCAATATAAGTGTTATTCGCCAGTCCCTGCTTTAGGCTACATCAAGAGGAAACAAACCTTAGAGATAGAACGTAGAACTACTTTATTTTGTCAAGTTTCACGAAGCTAGCACAAACCGTGTTTGATTTAGAGTTCTAGCTGCATCTGGCAATATAGGAGAAAACAGAGTGAAACCTAGAAATTCAAACTGTTACTGCAAACGAATGCATCAACCTAGGAGAACGAAACTTGGGCATCCAAGTTTGATTGTTGTACTGCTCATTACTTGAAAGTATCATTAAGGTCTGAAAAAAAATATGTGTTGAGATTTCAGGAGACTCTAGTTTTTTGGCAGCCTAACAACGCCTTTCATTGTAAGTGTTATTCGCCAGTCTGTCCTGAAGGCTAAATCAAGAGGAAACAAACCTTAGATATAGAACGTAGAACTACTTTATTGTGTCAAGTTTCGAGAAGCTAGCACAAACCGTGTTTGATTTAGAGTTCTAGCTGCATCTGTCAATATAGGAGAAAACAGAATGAAACCTAGAAATTCAAACTGTTACTGCAAACGAATGCATCAACCTAGGAGAACGAAACTTGGGCATCCAAGTTTGATTGGTGTTCTGCTCATTACTTGAAAGTATCATTAAGGTCGGAAAAAAAATATGTGTTGAGATTTCAGGAGACTCTAGTTTTTTGGCAGCCTAACAACGCCTCTCATTGTAAGTGTTATTCGCCAGTCTGTGCTGAAGGCTACATCAAGAGGAAACAAACCTTAGAGATAGAACGTAGAACTACTTTATTGTGTCATGTTTCAAGTAGCTAGCACAAACCGTGTTTGATTTAAAGTTCTAACTGCATCTGTCAATATAGGAGAAAACAGAGTGAAACCTAAAAATTCAAACTGTTCCTAAAAACGAATGCTTCAACATAGAAGAATAAAACTTGGGCATCCAAGTGGGAATGGTGTACTGATCATTACTTGAATGTATCATGAGAATTGGATGAAAAAATATATGTTGAGATTTCAGGAGACTCTAGTTTTTTGAAAGTTTGGCAACCCCTTTCAATATAAGTGTTATTCGCCAGTCCCTGCTTTAGGCTACATCAAGAGGAAACAAACCTTAGATATAGAACGTAGAACTACTTTATTGTGTCAAGTTTCGAGAAGCTAGCACAAACCGTGTTTGATTTAGAGTTCTAGCTGCATCTGTCAATATAGGAGAAAACAGAGTGAAACCTAGAAATTCAAACTGTTACTGCAAACGAATGCATCAACCTAGGAGAACGAAACTTGGCCATCCAAGTTTGATTGGTGTACTGCTCATTACTTGAAAGTATCATTAAGGTCGGAAAAAAAATATGTGTTGAGATTTCAGGAGACTCTAGTTTTTTGGCAGCCTAACAACGCCTCTCATTGTAAGTGTTATTCGCCAGACTGTGCTGAAGGCTACATCAAGAGGAAACAAACCTTAGAGAGAGAACGTAGAACTACTTTATTGTGTCAGGTTTCAAGTAGCTAGCACAAACCGTGTTTGATTTAAAGTTCTAACTGCATCTGTCAATATAGGAGAAAACAGAGTGAAACCTAAAAATTCAAACTGTTCCTGCAAACGAATGCTTCAACCTAGAAGAACAAACTTGGGCATCCAAGTGGGAATGGTGTACTGATCATTACTTGAATGTATCATGAAGATTGGATGAAAAAATATATGTTGAGATTTCAGGAGACTCTAGTTTTTTGAAAGTTTGGCAACCCCTTTCAATATAAGTGTTATTCGCCAGTCCCTGCTTTAGGCTACATCAAGAGGAAACAAACCTTAGAGATAGAACGTAGAACTACTTTATTGTGTCAAGTTTCAAGAAGCTAGCACAAACCGTGTTTGATTTAGAGTTCTAGCTGCATCTGTCCATATAGGAGAAAACAGAGTGAAACCTAGAAATTCAAACTGTTACTGCAAACGAATGCATCAACCTAGGAGAACGAAACTTGGGCATCCAAGTTTGATTGGTGTACTGCTCATTACTTGAAAGTATCATTAAGGTCGAAAAGAAATATGTGTTGAGATTTAAGGAGACTCTAGTTTTTTGGCAGCCTAACAACGCCTTTCATTGTAAGTGTTATTCGCCAGTCTGTGCTGAAGGCTACATGAAGAGGAAACAAACCGTAGGGATAGAACGTAGAACTACTTTATTATGTCAAGTTTCAAGAAGCTAGCCCAAACCGTGTATGATTTAGAGTTTGAACTACATTTGTCAATACAGGAGAAAACAGAGAGAAACCTAAAAATTCAAACTGTTCCTGCAAACGAATGCTTCAACCTAGAAGAACAAAACTTGGGCATCCAAGTGGGAATGGTGTACTGATCATTACTTGAATGTATCATGAAGATTGGATGAAAAAATATATGTTGAGATTTCAGGAGACTCTAGTTTTTTGAAAGTTTGGCAACCCCTTTCAATATAAATGTTATTCGCCAGTCCCTGCTTTAGGCTACATCAAGAGGAAACAAAAATTAGAGATAGAACGTAGAACTATTTTATTTTGTCAAGTTTCAAGAAGCTAGCACAAACCGTGTTTGATTTAGAGTTCTAGCTGCATCTGTCAATAAAGGAGAAAACAGAGTGAAACCTAGAAATTCAAACTGTTACTGCAAACGAATGCATCAACCTAGGAGAACGAAACTTGGGCATCCAAGTTTGATTGGTGTACTTCTCATTACTTGAATGTATCATTAAGGTCGGAAAAAAAATATGTGTTGAGATTTCAGGAGACTCTAGTTTTTTGGCAGCCTAACAACGCCTCTCATTGTAAGTGTTATTCGCCAGTCTGTGCTGAAGGCTACATCAAGAGGAAACAAACCTTAGAGATAGAACGTAGAACTACTTTATTGTGTCATGTTTCAAGTAGCTAGCACAAACCGTGTTGGATTTAAAGTTCTAACTGCATCTGTCAATATAGGAGAAAACAGAGTGAAACCTAGAAATTCAAACTGATAGTGAAAACGAATGCATCAACCTAGGAGAACGAAACTTGGGCATCCAAGTTTGATTGGTGTACTGCTCATTACTTGAAAGTATCATTAAGGTCGGAAAAAAAATATGTGTTGAGATTTCAGGAGACTCTAGTTTTTTGGCAGCCTAACGACGCCTTTCATTGTAAGTGTTATTCGCCAGTCTGTGCTGAAGGCTACATCAAGAGGAAACAAACCTTAGATATAGAACGTAGAACTACTTTATTGTGTCAAGTTTCGAGAAGCTAGCACAAACCGTGTTTGATTTAGAGTTCTAGCTGCATCTGTCAATATAGGAGAAAACAGAGTGAAACCTAGAAATTCAAACTGTTACTGCAAACGAATGCATCCACCTAGGAGAACGAAACTTGGGCATCCAAGTTTGATTGGTGTACTGCTCATTACTTGAAAGTATCATTAAGGTGGGAAAAAAAATATGTGTTGAGATTTCAGGAGACTCTAGTTTTTTGGCTGCCTAACAACGCCTCTCATTGTAAGTGTTATTCTCCAGTCTGTGCTGAAGGCTACATCAAGAGGAAACAAACCTTAGAGATAGAACGTAGAACTACTTTATTGTGTCATGTTTCAAGTAGCTAGCACAAACCGTGTGTGATTGAAAGTTCTAACTGCATCTGTCAATATAGGAGAAACAGAGTGAAACCTAAAAATTCAAACTGTTCCTGCAAACGAATGCTTCATCCTAGAAGAACAAAACTTGGGCATCCAACTGGGAATGGTGTACTGATCATTACTTGAATGTATCATGAGAATTGGATGAAAAAATATATGTTGAGATTTCAGGAGACTCTAGTTTTTTGAAAGTTTGGCAACCCCTTTCAATATAAGTGTTATTCGCCAGTCCCTGCTTTAGGCTACATCAAGAGGAAACAAACCTTAGAGATAGAACGTAGAACTACTTTATTGTGTCAAGTTTCAAGAAGCTAGCACAAACCGTGTTTGATTTAGAGTTCTAGCTGCATCTGTCAATATAGGAGAAAACAGAGTGAAACCTAGAAATTCAAACTGTTACTGCAAACGAATGCATCAACCTAGGAGAACGAAACTTGGGCATCCAAGTTTGATTGGTGTACTGCTCATTACTTGAAAGTATCATTAAGGTCGGAAAAAAATATGTGTTGAGATTTCAAGAGACTCTAGATTTTGGCAGCCTAACAACGCCTTTCATTGTAAGTGTTATTCGCCAGTCTGTGCTGAAGGCTACATCAAGAGGAAACAAACCTTAGGGATAGAATGTAGAACTACTTTATTGTGTCAAGTTTCAAGAAGCTAGCCCAAACCGTGTATGGTTTAGAGTTTGAACTACATTTGTCAATATAGGAGAAAACAGAGTGAAACCTAAAAATTCAAACTGTTCCTGCAAACGAATGCTTCAACCTAGAAGAACAAAACTTGGGCATCCAAGTGGGAATGGTGTACTGATCATTACTTGAAAGTATCATGAAGATTGGATGAAAAAATATATGTTGAGATTTCACGAGACTCTAGTTTTTTGAAAGTTTGGCAACCACTTTCAATATAAGTGTTATTCGCCCGTCCCTGCTTTAGGCTACATCAAGAGGAAACAAACCTTAGAGATAGAACGTAGAACTACTTTATTGTGTCAAGTTTCGAGAAGCTAGCAGAAACCGTGTTTGATTTAGAGTTCTAGCTGCATCTGTCAATATAGGAGAAAACAGAGTGAAACCTAGAAATTCAAACTGTTACTGCAAACGAATGCATCAACCTAGGAGAACGAAACTTGGGCATCCAAGTTTGATTGTTGTACTGCTCATTACTTGAAAGTATCATTAATGTCGGAAAAAAAATATGTGTTGAGATTTCTGGAGACTCTAATTTTTTGGCAGCCTAACAACGCCTTTCATTGTAAGTGTTATTCGCCAGTCTGTGCTGAAGGCTACATCAAGAGGAAACAAACCTTAGATATAGAACGTAGAACTACTTTATTGTGTCAAGTTTCGAGAAGCTAGCTCAAACCGTGTTTGATTTAGAGTTCTAGCTGCATCTGTCAATATAGGAGAAAACAGAGTAAAATCTAGAAATTCAAACTGTTACTGCAAACGAATGCATCCACCTAGGAGAACGAAACTTGGGCATCCAAGTTTGATTGGTGTACTGCTCATTACTTGAAAGTATCATTAAGGTCGGAAAAAAAATATGTGTTGAGATTTCAGGAGACTCTAGTTTTTTGGCAGCCTAACAACGCCTCTCATTGTAAGTGTTATTCGCCAGTCTGTGCTGAAAGCTACATCAAGAGGAAACAAACCTTAGAGATAGAACGTAGAACTACTTTATTGTGTCATGTTTCAAGTAGCTAGCACAAACCGTGTTTGATTTAAAGTTCTAACTGCATCTGTCAATATAGGAGAAACCAGAGTGAAACCTAAAAATTCAAACTGTTCCTCGAAACGAATGCTTCATCCTATAAGAACAAAACTTGTGCATCCAAGTGGGAATGGTGCACTGATCATTACTTGAATGTATCATGAGAATTGGATGAAAAAATATATGTTGAGATTTCAGGAGACTCTAGTTTTTTGAAAGTTTGGCAACCCCTTTCAATATAAGTGTTATTCGCCAGTCCCTGCTTTAGGCTACATCAAGAGGAAACAATCCTTAGAGATAGAACGTAGAACTACTTTATTGTGTCATGTTTCAAGTAGCTAGCACAAACCGTGTTTGATTTAAAGTTCTAACTGCATCTGTCAATATAGGAGAAAACAGAGTGAAACCTAAAAATTCAAACTGTTCCTGCAAACGAATGCTTCATCCTAGAAGAACAAAACTTGGGCATCCAACTGGGAATGGTGTACTGATCATTACTTGAATGTATCATGAGAATTGGATGAAAAAATATATGTTGAGATTTTAGGAGACTCTAGTTTTTTGAAAGTTTGGCAACACCTTTCAATAAGCCAGTCCCTGCTTTAGGCTACATCAAGAGGAAACAAACCTTAGAGATAGAACGTAGAACTACTTTATTGTGTCAAGTTTCAAGAAGCTAGCACAAACCGTGTTTGATTTAGAGTTCTAGCTGCATCTGTCAATATAGGAGAAAACAGAGTGAAACCTAGAAATTCAAACTGTTACTGCAAACGAATGCATCAACCTAGGAGAACGAAACTTGGGCATCCAAGTTTGATTGGTGTACTGCTCATTAATTGAAAGTATCATTAAGGTCGGAAAAAAATATGTGTTGAGATTTCAAGAGACTCCAGATTTTGGCAGCCTAACAACGCCTTTCATTGTAAGTGTTATTCGCCAGTCTGTGCTGTAGGCTACATCAAGAGGAAACAAACCTTAGGGATAGAATGTAGAACTACTTTATTGTGTCAAGTTTCAAGAAGCTAGCCCAAACCGTGTATGGTTTAGAGTTTGAACTACATTTGTCAATATAGGAGAAAACAGAGTGAAACCTAAAAATTCAAACTGTTCCTGCAAACGAATGCTTCAACCTAGAAGAACAAAACTTGGGCATCCAAGTGGGAATGGTGTACTGATCATTACTTGAAAGTATCATGAAGATTGGATGAAAAAATATATGTTGAGATTTCACGAGACTCTAGTTTTTTGAAAGTTTGGCAAACCCTTTCAATATAAGTGTTATTCGCCCGTCCCTGCTTTAGGCTACATCAAGAGGAAACAAACCTTAGAGATAGAACGTAGAACTACTTTATTGTGTCAAGTTTCGAGAAGCTAGCACAAACCGTGTTTGATTTAGAGTTCTAGCTGCATCTGTCAATATAGGAGAAAACAGAGTGAAACCTAGAAATTCAAACTGTTACTGCAAACGAATGCATCAACCTAGGAGAACGAAACTTGGGCATCC
Organism: Callospermophilus lateralis; assembly: GCF_048772815.1. Taxonomy (NCBI): domain Eukaryota; kingdom Metazoa; phylum Chordata; class Mammalia; order Rodentia; family Sciuridae; genus Callospermophilus; species Callospermophilus lateralis. The sequence goes on from NW_027514613.1 coordinate 134,435, forward strand.
AAGTTTGATTGTTGTACTGCTCATTACTTGAAAGTATCATTAAGGTCGGAAAAAAAATATGTGTTGAGATTTCAGGAGACTCTAATTTTTTGGCAGCCTAACAACGCCTTTCATTGTAAGTTTTATTCGCCAGTCTGTGCTGAAGGCTACATCAAGAGGAAACAAACCTTAGATATAGAACGTAGAACTACTTTATTGTGTCAAGTTTCGAGAAGCTAGCACAAACCGTGTTTAATTTAGAGTTCTAGCTGCATCTGTCAATATAGGAGAAAACAGAGTGAAACCTAGAAATTCAAACTGTTACTGCAAACGAATGCATCCACCTAGGAGAACGAAACTTGGGCATCCACGTTTGATTGGTGTACTGCTCATTACTTGAAAGTATCATTAAGGTCGGAAAAAAATATGTGTTGAGATTTCAGGAGACTCTAGATTTTGGCAGCCTAACAACGCCTTTCATTGTAAGTGTTATTCGCCAGTCTGTGCTGAAGGCTACATCAAGAGGAAACAAACCTTAGGGATAGAATGTAGAACTACTTTATTGTGTCAAGTTTCAAGAAGCTAGCCCAAACCGTGTATGATTTAGAGTTTGAACTACATTTGTCAATATAGGAGAAAACAGAGTGAAACCTAAAAATTCAAACTCTTACTGCAAACGAATGCTTCAACGTAGGAGAATGAAAGTTGAGCATCCAAGTGGGATTGGTGTACTGATCATTACTTGAAAGTATCATGAAGATTGGATGAAAAAATATATGTTGAGATTTCAGAAGACTCTAGTTTTTGGAAGTTTGGCAACCCCTTTCAATAAAAGTGTTATTCGCCAGTCCCTGCATTAGGCTACATCAAGAGGAAACAAACCTTAGAGATAGAACGTAGAACTACAGTATTTTGTCAAGTTTCAAGAAGCTAGCACAAACCGTGTTTGATTTAGAGTTCGAACTGCATCTGTCAATATAGGACAAAACAGAGTGAAACCTAAAAATTCAAACTGTTCCTGCAAACGAATGCTTCAACCTAGGAGAACGAAACTTGGGCATTCAAGTTTGATTGGTGCACTGCTCATTACTTGAAAGTATCATGAAGGTCGTAAGAAAAAATATATGATGAGATTTCAGGAGACTGTAGTTTTTTGGCAGCCTAACAACGCCTTCCATTGAATGTGTTATTCGCCAGTCTCTGCTTAAGGCTACATCAAGAGGAAACAAACCTTAGGGATAGAAAGTAGAACTACTTTATTGTGTCATGTTTCAAGTAGCTAGCACAAACCGTGTTTGATTTAAAGTTCTAACTGCATCTGTCAATATAGGAGAAAACAGAGTGAAACCTAAAAATTCAAACTGTTCCTGCAAACGAATGCTTCAACCTAGAAGAACAAAACTTGGGCATCCAAGTGGGAATGGTGTACTGATCATTACTTGAATGTATCATGAAGATTGGATGAAAAAATATATATTGAGATTTCAGGAGACTCTAGTTTTTTGGCAGCCTAACAACGCCTCTCATTGTAAGTGTTATTCGCCTGTCTGTGCTGAAGGCAACATCAAAAGGAAACAAAGCTTAGAGATAGAACGTAGAACTACTTTATTGTGTCATGTTTCAAGTAGCTAGCACAAACCTTGTTTGATTTAAAGTTCTAACTGCATCTGTCAATATAGGAGAAAACAGAGTGAAACCTAAAAATTCAAACTGTTCCTGCAAACGAATGCTTCATTTTAGAAGAACAAAACTTGGGCATCCAAGTGGGAATGGTGTACTGATCATTACTTGAATGTATCATGAAGATTGGATGAAAAAATATATGTTGAGATTTCAGGAGACTCTAGTTTTTTGAAAGTTTGGCAACCCCTTTCAATATAAGTGTTATTCGCCAGTCCCTGCTTTAGGCTACATCAAGAGGAAACAAACCTTAGAGATAGAACGTAGAACTGCTTTATTGTGTCAAGTTTCAAGAAGCTAGCACAAACCGTGTTTGATTTAGAGTTCTGGATGCATCTTTCAATATAGGAGAAAACAGAGTGAAACCTAGAAATTCAAACTGATACTGCAAACGAATGCATCAACCTAGGAGTACGAAACTTGGGCATCCAAGATTGATTGGTGTACTGCTCATTACTTGAAAGTATCATTAAGGTCGGAAACAAATATGTGTTGAGATTTCAGGGGACTCTAGTTTTTTGGCAGCCTAACAACGCCTTTCATTGTAAGTGTTATTCGCCAGTCTGTGCTGAAGGCTACATCAAGAGGAAACAAACCTTAGGGATAGAATGTAGAACTACTTTATTGTGTCAAGTTTCAAGAAGCTAGCCCAAACCGTGTATGATTTAGAGTTTGAACTACATTTGTCAATATAGGAGAAAACAGAGTGAAACCTAAAAATTCAAACTGTTCCTGCAAACGAAGGCTTCAACCAAGAAGAACAAAACTTGGGCATCTAAATGGGAATGATGTACTGATCATTACTTGAAAGTATCATGAAGATTGGATGAAAAAAATATATGTTGAGATTTCAGGAGACTCTAGTTTTTTGAAAGTTTGGCAACCCCTTTCAATATAAGTGTTATTCGCCAGTCCCTGCTTTAGGCCTCATCAAGAGGAAACACACCTTAGAGATAGAATGTAGAACTACTTTATTGTGTCAAGTTTCGAGAAGCTAGCACAAACCGTGTTTGATTTAGAGTTCTAGCTGCATCTGCAATATAGGAGAAAACAGAGTGAAACCTAGAAATTCAAACTGTTACTGCAAACGAATGCATCAACCTAGGATAACGAAACTTGGGCATCCAAGTTTGATTGATTTACTGCTCATTACTTGAAACTATCATTAAGGTCGGAAAAAAAATATGTGTTGAGATTTCAGGAGACTCTAGTTTTTTGGCAGCCTAACAAGGCCTCTCATTGTAAGTGTTATTCGCCAGTCTGTGCTGAAGGCTACATCAAGGGGAAACAAACCTTAGATATAGAACGTAGAACTACTTTATTGTGTCAAGTTTCGAGAAGCTAGCACAAACCGTGATTGATTGAGAGTTCTACCTGCATCTGTCAATATAGGAGAAAACAGGGTGAAACCTAGAAATTCAAACTGTTACTGCAAACGAATGCATCCAGCTAGGAGAACGAAACTTGGGCATCCAAGTTTGATTGGTGTACTGCTCATTACTTGAAAGTATCATTAAGGTCGGAAAAAAAATATGTGTTGAGATTTCAGGAGACTCTAGTTTTTTGGCAGCCTAACAACGCCTCTCATTGTAAGTGTTATTCGCCAGTATGTGCTGAAGGCAACATCAAGAGGAAACAAACCTTAGAGATAGAACGTAGAACTACTTTATTGTGTCATGTTTCAAGTAGCTAGCACAAACCGAGTTTGATTTAAAGTTCTAACTGCATCTGTCAATATAGGAGAAAACAGAGTGAAACCTAGAATTTCAAACTGATACTGCAAACGAATGCATCAACCTAGGAGAACGAAACTTGGGCATCCCAGTTTGATTGGTGTACTGCTCATTACTTGAAAGTATCATTAAGGTCGGAAACAAATATGTGTTGACATTTCAGGAGACTCTAGTTTTTTGGCAGCCTAATCAAACCGTGTTTGATTTAGAGTTCGAACTGCATCTGTCAATATAGGACAAAACAGAGTGAAACCTAAAAATTCAAACTGTTCCTGCAAACACATGCTTCAACCTAGGAGAACGAAACTTGGGCATCCAAGTTTGATTGGTGCACTGCTCATTACTTGAAAGTATCATGAAGGTCGGAAGAAAAAGTATATGATGAGATTTCAGGAGACTGTAGTTTTTTGGCAGCCTAACAACGCCTTTCATTGAATGTGTTATTCGCCAGTCTCTGCTTAAGGCTACAAGAGGAAACAAACCTTAGGGATAGAACGTAGAACTACTTTATTGTGTCATGTTTCAAGTAGCTAGCACAAACCGTGTTTGATTTAAAGTTCTGACTGCATCTGTCAATATAGGAGAAACCAGAGTGAAACGTAAAATTTCAAACTGTTCCTGCAAACGAATGCTTCAACCTAGAAGAACAAAACTTGAGCATCCAAGTGGGAATGGAGTACTGATCATTACTTGAATGTATCATGAAGATTGGAAGAAAAAATATATGTTGAGATTTCAGGAGACACTAGTTTTTTGAAAGTTTGGCAACCCCTTTCAATATAAGTGTTATTCGCCAGTCCCTGCTTTAGGCTACATCAAGAGGAAACAAACCTTAGAGATAGAACGTAGAACTACTTTATTGTGTCAAGTTTCAAGAAGCTAGCACAAACCGTGTTTGATTTAAAGTTCTAACTGCATCTGTCAATATAGGAGAAAACAGAGTGAAACCTAAAAATTCAAACTGTTCCTGCAAACGAATGCTTCAACCTAGAAGAAAAAACTTGGGCATCCAAGTGGGAATGGTGTACTGATCATTACTTGAATGTATCATGAAGATTGGATGAAAAAATATATGTTGAGATTTCAGGAGACTCTAGTTTTTTGAAAATTTGGCAACCCCTTTCAATATAAGTGTTATTCGCCAGTCCCTGCTTTAGGCTACATCAAGAGGAAACAAACCTTAGAGATAGAACGTAGAACTACTTTATTGTGTCAAGTTTCAAGAAGCTAGCACAAACCGTGTTTGATTTAGAGTTCTAGCTGCATCTGTCAATATAGGAGAAAACAGAGTGAAACCTAGAAATTCAAACTGTTACTGCAAACGAATGCATCAACCTAGGAGAACGAAACTTGGGCATCCAAGTTTGATTGGTGTACTGCTCATTACTTGAAAGTATCATTAAGGTCGGAAAAAAATATGTGTTGAGATTTCAGGAGACTCTAGATTTTGGCAGCCTAACAACGCCTCTCATTGTAAGTGTTATTCGCCAGTCTGTGCTGAAGGCTACATCAAGAGGAAACAAACCTTAGAGTTAGAACTTGGAACTACTTTATTGTGTCATGTTTCAAGTAGCTAGCACAAACCGTGTTTGATTTAAAGTTCTAACTGCATCTGTCAATATAGGAGAAAACAGAGTGCAACCTAAAAATTCAAACTGTTCCTGCAAACGAATGCTTCAACCTAGAAGAACAAAACTTGGGCATCCAAGTGGGAATGGTGTACTGATCATTACTTGCATGTATCATGAAGATTGGATGAAAAAATATATGTTGAGATTTCAGGAGACTCTAGTTTTTTGAAAGTTTGGCAACCCCTTTCAATATAAGTGTTATTCGCCAGTCCCTGCTTTAGGCTACATCAAGAGGAAACAAACCTTAGATATAGAACGTAGAACTACCTTATTGTGTCAAGTTTTGAGAAGCTAGTACAAACCGTGTTTGATTTAGAGTTCTAGCTGCATCTGTCAATATAGGAGAAAACAGAGTGAAACCTAGAAATTCAAACTGTTACTGCAAACGAATGCATCAACCTAAGAGAACGAAACTTGGGCATCCAAGTTTGATTGGTGTACTGCTCATTACTTGAAAGTATCATTAAGGTCGGAAAAAAAAAATATGTGTTGAGATTTCAGGAGACTCTAGTTTTTTGGCAGCCTAACAACGCCTCTCATTGTAAGTGTTATTCGCCAGTCTGTGCTGAAGGCTACATCAAGAGGAAACAAACCTTAGAGATAGAACGTAGAACTACTTTATTGTGTCATGTTTCAAGTAGCTAGAACAAACCGTGTATGATTTAAAGTTCTAACTGCATCTGTCAATATAGGACAAAACAGAGTGAACCTAAAAATTCAAACTTTTCCTGCAAACGAATGCTTCAACCTAGGAGAACGAAACTTGGGTATCCAAGTGGGAATGGAGTACTGATCATTACTTGAAAGTATCATGAAGGTCGGAAGAAAAAATATATGATGAGATTTCAGGAGACTGTAGTTTTTTGGCAGCCTAACAACGCCTTTCATTGAATGTGTTATTCGCCAGTCTCTGCTTAAGGCTACATCAAGAGGAAACAAACCTTAGGGATAGAACGTAGAACTACTTTATTGTGTCATGTTTCAAGTAGCTAGCACAAACCGTGTTTGATTTAAAGTTCTAACTGCATCTGTCAATATAGGAGAAAACAGAGTGAAACCTAAAAATTCAAACTGTTCCTGCAAACGAATGCTTCAACCTAGAAGAACAAAACTTGGGCATCCAAGTGGGAATGGTGTACTGATCATTAATTGAAAGTATCATGAAGATTGGATGAAAAAATATATGTTGAGATTTCAGGAGACTCTACTTTTCTGAAAGTTTGGCAACCCCTGTCAATATAAGTGTTATTCGCCAGTCCCTGCTTTAGGCTACATCAGGAGGAAACAAACCTTAGAGATAGAACCTAGAACTACTTTATTATGTCAAGTTTCAAAAGCTAGCACAAACCGTGTTTGATTTAGAGTTCTAGATGCATCTGTCAATATAGGAGAAAACAGAGTGAAACCTAGAAATTCAAACTGTTACTGCAAACGAATGCATCAACCTAGGAGAACGAAACTTGGGCATCCAAGTTTGATTGGTGCACTGCTCATTACTTGAAAGTATCATGAAGGTCAGAAGAAAAAATATATGATGAGATTTCAGGAGACTCTAGTTTTTTGGCAGCCTAACAACGCCTTTCATTGTAAGTGTTATTCGCCAGTCTGTGCTGAAGGCTACATCAAGAGGAAACAAACCTTAGATATAGAACGTAGAACTACTTTATTGTGTCAAGTTTCGAGAAGCTAGCACAAACCGTGTTTGATTTAGAGTTCTAGCTGCATCTGTCAATATAGGAGAAAACAGAGTGAAACCTAGAAATTCAAACTGTTACTGCAAACGAATGCATCAACCTAGGAGAACTAAATTTGGGCATCCAAGTTTGATTGGTGTACTGCTCATTACTTGAAAGTATCATTAAATTCGGAAAAAAAATATGTGTTGAGATTTCAGGAGACTCTAGTTTATTGGCAGCCTAACAACGCCTCTCATTGTAAGTGTTATTCGCCAGTCTGTGCTGAAGGCTACATCAAGAGGAAACAAACCTTAGAGATATAACGTAGAACTACTTTATTGTGTCATGTTTCAAGTAGCTAGCACAAACCGTGTTTGATTTAAAGTTCTAACTGCATCTGTCAATATAGGAGAAAACAGAGTGAAACCTAAAAATTCAAACTGTTCCTGCAAACGAATGCTTCATCCTAGAAGAACAAAACTTGGGCATCCAAGTGGGAATGGTGTACTGATCATTACTTGAATGTATCATGAAGATTGGATGAAAAAATATATGTTGAGATTTCAGACGACTCTAGTTTTTGGAAGTTTGGCAACCCCTTTCAATAAAAGTGTTATTCGCCAGTCCCTCCATTAGGCTTCATGAAGAGGAAACAAACCTTAGAGATAGAACGTAGAACTACAGTATTTTGTCAAGTTTCAAGAAGCTAGCACAAACCGTGTTTGATTTAGAGTTCGAACTGCATCTGTCAATATAGGACAAAACAGACTGAAACCTAAAAATTCAAACTGTTCCTGCAAACGAATGCTTCAACCTAAAAGAACGAAACTTGGGCATCCAAGTTTGATTGGTGCACTGCTCATTACTTGAAAGTATCATGAAGGTCGGAAGAAAAAATATATGATGAGATTTCAGGAGACTGTAGTTTTTTGGCAGCCTAACAACGCCTTTCATTGAATGTGTTATTCGCCAGTCTCTGCATAAGGCTACATCAAGAGGAAAGAAACCTTAGGGATAGAACGTAGAACTACTTTATTGTGTCATGTTTCAAGTAGCTAGCACAAACCGTGTTTGATTTAAAGTTCTAACTGCATCTGTCAATATAGGAGAAACCAGAGTGAAACCTAAAAATTCAAACTGTTCCTGCAAACGAATGCTTCAACCTAGAAGAACAAAACTTGGGCATCCAAGTGGGAATGGAGTACTGATCATTACTTGAATTTATCATGAAGATTGGATGAAAAAATATATGATGAGATTTCAGGAGACTCTAGTTTTTTGAAAGTTTGGCAACCCCTTTCAAAATAAGTGTTATTCGCCAGTCCCTGCTTTAGGCTACATCAAGAGGAAACAAACCTTAGAGATAGAACGTAGAACTACTTTATTGTGTCAAGTCTCAAGAAGCTAGCACAAACCGTGTTTGATTTAGAGTTCTAGTTGCATCTGTCAATATAGGAGAAAACAGAGTGAAACCTAGAAATTCAAACTGTTACTGCAAACGAATGCATCAACCTAGGAGAACGAAACTTGGGCATCCAAGTTTGATTGGTGTACTGCTCATTACTTGAAAGTATCATTAAGGTCGGAAAAAAATATGTGTTGAGATTTCAGGAGACTCTAGTTTTTTGGCAGCCTAACAACGCCTTTCATTGTAAGTGTTATTCGCCAGTCTGTGCTGAAGGCTACATCAAGAGGAAACAAACCTTAGAGATAGAACGTAGAACTACTTTATTGTGTCATGTTTCAAGTAGCTAGCACAAACCGTGTTTGATTTAAAGTTCTAACTGCATCTGTCAATGTAGGAGAAAACAGAGTGAAACCTAAAAATTCAAACTGTTCCTGCAAACGAATGCTTCAACCTAGAAGAACAAAACTTGGGCATCCAAGTGGGAATGGTGTACTGATCATTACTTGAAAGTATCATGAAGATTGGATGAAAAAATATATGTTGAGATTTCAGGAGACTCTAGTTTTTTGAAAGTTTGGCAACCCCTTTCAATATAAGTGTTATTCGCCAGTCCCTGCTTTAGGCTACATCAAGAGGAAACAAACCTTAGAGATAGAACGTAGAACTACTTTATTGTGTCAAGTTTCAAGAAGCTAGCACAAACCGTGTTTGATTTCGAGTTCTAGCTGCATCTGTCAATATAGGAGAAAACAGAGTGAAACCTAGAAATTCAAACTGTTACTGCAAACGAATGCATCAACCTAGGAGAACGAAACTTGGGCATCCAAGTTTGATTGTTGTACTGCTCATTACTTGAAAGTATCATTAAGGTCGGAAAAAAAATATGTGTTGAGATTTCAGGAGACTCTAGTTTTTTGGCAGCCTAACAACGCCTTTCATTGTAAGTGTTATTCGCCAGTCTGTGCGGAAGGCTACATCAAGAGGAAACAAACCTTAGATATAGAACGTAGAACTACTTTATTGTGTCAAGTTTCGAGAAGCTAGCACAAACCGTGTTTGATTTAGAGGTCTAGCTGCATCTGTCAATATAGGAGAAAACAGAGTGAAACCTAGAAATTCAAACTGTTACTGCAAACGAATGCATCAACCTAGGAGAACGAAACTTGGGCATCCAAGTTTGATTGGTGTACTGCTCATTACTTGAAAGTATCATTAAGGTCGGAAAAAAAATATGTGTTGAGATTTCAGGAGACTCTAGTTTTTTGGCAGCCTAACAACGCCTCTCATTGTAAGTGTTATTCGCCAGTCTGTGCTGAAGGCTACATCAAGAGGAAACAAACCTTAGAGATAGAACGTAGAACTACTTTATTGTGTCAAGTTTCAAGAAGCTAGCACAAACCGTGTTTGATTTAGAGTTCTAGCTGCATCTGTCAATATAGGAGAAAACAGAGTGAAACCTAGAAATTCAAACTGTTACTGCAAACGAATGCATCAACCTAGGAGAACTAAATTTGGGCATCCAAGTTTGATTGGTGTACTGCTCATTACTTGAAAGTATCATTAAATTCGGAAAAAAAATATGTGTTGAGATTTCAGGAGACTCTAGTTTATTGGCAGCCTAACAACGCCTCTCATTGTAAGTGTTATTCGCCAGTCTGTGCTGAAGGCTACATCAAGAGGAAACAAACCTTAGAGATAGAACGTAGAACTACTTTATTGTGTCATGTTTCAAGTAGCTAGCACAAACCGTGTTTGATTTAAAGTTCTAACTGCATCTGTCAATATAGGAGAAAACAGAGTGAAACCTAAAAATTCAAACTGTTCCTGCAAACGAATGCTTCATCCTAGAAGAACAAAACTTGGGCATCCAAGTGGGAATGGTGTACTGATCATTACTTGAATGTATCATGAAGATTGGATGAAAAAATATATGTTGAGATTTCAGACGACTCTAGTTTTTGGAAGTTTGGCAACCCCTTTCAATAAAAGTGTTATTCGCCAGTACCTCCATTAGGCTTCATGAAGAGGAAACAAACCTTAGAGATAGAACGTAGAACTACAGTATTTTGTCAAGTTTCAAGAAGCTAGCACAAACCGTGTTTGATTTAGAGTTCGAACTGCATCTGTCAATATAGGACAAAACAGAGTGAAACCTAAAAATTCAAACTGTTCCTGCAAACGAATGCTTCAACCTAAAAGAACGAAACTTGGGCATCCAAGTTTGATTGGTGCACTGCTCATTACTTGAAAGTATCATGAAGGTCGGAAGAAAAAATATATGATGAGATTTCAGGAGACTGTAGTTTTTTGGCAGCCTAACAACGCCTTTCATTGAATGTGTTATTCGCCAGTCTCTGCATAAGGCTACATCAAGAGGAAAGAAACCTTAGGGATAGAACGTAGAACTACTTTATTGTGTCATGTTTCAAGTAGCTAGCACAAACCGTGTTTGATTTAAAGTTCTAACTGCATCTGTCAATATAGGAGAAACCAGAGTGAAACCTAAAAATTCAAACTGTTCCTGCAAACGAATGCTTCAACCTAGAAGAACAAAACTTGGGCATCCAAGTGGGAATGGTGTACTGATCATTACTTGAATTTATCATGAAGATTGGATGAAAAAATATATGATGAGATTTCAGGAGACTCTAGTTTTTTGAAAGTTTGGCAACCCCTTTCAAAATAAGTGTTATTCGCCAGTCCCTGCTTTAGGCTACATCAAGAGGAAACAAACCTTAGAGATAGAACGTAGAACTACTTTATTGTGTCAAGTCTCAAGAAGCTAGCACAAACCGTGTTTGATTTAGAGTTCTAGTTGCATCTGTCAATGTAGGAGAAAACAGAGTGAAACCTAGAAATTCAAACTGTTACTGCAAACGAATGCATCAACCTAGGAGAACGAAACTTGGGCATCCAAGTTTGATTGGTGTACTGCTCATTACTTGAAAGTATCATTAAGGTCGGAAAAAAATATGTGTTGAGATTTCAGGAGACTCTAGTTTTTTGGCAGCCTAACAACGCCTTTCATTGTAAGTGTTATTCGCCAGTCTGTGCTGAAGGCTACATCAAGAGGAAACAAACCTTAGAGATAGAACGTAGAACTACTTTATTGTGTCATGTTTCAAGTAGCTAGCACAAACCGTGTTTGATTTAAAGTTCTAACTGCATCTGTCAATGTAGGAGAAAACAGAGTGAAACCTAAAAATTCAAACTGTTCCTGCAAACGAATGCTTCAACCTAGAAGAACAAAACTTGGGCATCCAAGTGGGAATGGTGTACTGATCATTACTTGAAAGTATCATGAAGATTGAATGAAAAAATATATGTTGAGATTTCAGGAGACTCTAGTTTTTTGAAAGTTTGGCAACCCCTTTCAATATAAGTGTTATTCGCCAGTCCCTGCTTTAGGCTACATCAAGAGGAAACAAACCTTAGAGATAGAACGTAGAACTACTTTATTGTGTCAAGTTTCAAGAAGCTAGCACAAACCGTGTTTGATTTCGAGTTCTAGCTGCATCTGTCAATATAGGAGAAAACAGAGTGAAACCTAGAAATTCAAACTGTTACTGCAAACGAATGCATCAACCTAGGAGAACGAAACTTGGGCATCCAAGTTTGATTGTTGTACTGCTCATTACTTGAAAGTATCATTAAGGTCGGAAAAAAAATATGTGTTGAAATTTCAGGAGACTCTAGTTTTTTGGCAGCCTAACAACGCCTTTCATTGTAAGTGTTATTCGCCAGTCTGTGCTGAAGGCTACATCAAGAGGAAACAAACCTTAGATATAGAACGTAGAACTACTTTATTGTGTCAAGTTTCGAGAAGCTAGCACAAACCGTGTTTGAATTAGAGGTCTAGCTGCATCTGTCAATATAGGAGAAAACAGAGTGAAACCTAGAAATTCAAACTGTTACTGCAAACGAATGCATCAACCTAGGAGAACGAAACTTGGGCATCCAAGTTTGATTGGTGTACTGCTCATTACTTGAAAGTATCATTAAGGTCGGAAAAAAAATATGTGTTGAGATTTCAGGAGACTCTAGTTTTTTGGCAGCCTAACAACGCCTCTCATTGTAAGTGTTATTCACCAGTCTGTGCTGAAGGCTACATCAAGAGGAAACAAACCTTAGAGATAGAACGTAGAACTACTTTATTGTGTCATGTTTCAAGTAGCTAGCACAAACCGTGTTTGATTTAAAGTTCTAACTGCATCTGTCAATATAGGAGAAAACAGAGTGAAACCTGAAAATTCAAACTGTTCCTGCAAACGAATGCTTCATCCTAGAAGAACAAAACTTGGGCATCCAAGTGGGAATGGTGTACTGATCATTACTTGAATGTATCATGAAGATTGGATGAAAAAATATATGTTGAGATTTCAGGAGACTCTAGTTTTTTGAAAGTTTGGCAGCCCTTTCAATATAAGTGTTATTCGCCAGTCCCTGCTTTAGGCTATATCAAGAGGAAACAAACCTTAGAGATAGAACGTAGAACTACTTTATTGTGTCAAGTTTCAAGAAGCTAGCACAAACCGTGTTTGATTTAGTGTTCTAGCTGCATCTGTCAATATAGGAGAAAACAGAGTGAAACCTAGAAATTCAAATTGTTACTGAAAACGAATGCATCAACCTAGGAGAATGAAACTTGGGCATCCAAGTTTGATTGGTGTACTGCTCATTACTTGAAAGCATCATTAAGGTCGGAAAAAAATATGTGTTGAGATTTCAGGAGACTCTAGATTTTGGCAGCCTAACAATGCCTTTCATTGTAAGTGTTATTCGCCAGTCTGTGCTGAAGGCTACATCAAGAGGAAACAAACCTTAGGGACAGAATGTAGAACTACTTTATTGTGTCAAGTTTCAAGAAGCTAGCCCAAACCGTGTATGATTTAGAGTTTGAACTACATTTGTCAATATAGGAGAAAACAGAGTGAAACCTAAAAATTCAAACTGTTACTGCAAACGAATGCTTCAACGTAGGAGAATGAAAGTTGAGCATCCAAGTGGGATTGGTTTACTGATCATTACTTGAAAGTATCATGAAGATTGGATGAAAAAATATATGTTGAGATTTCAGAAGACTCTAGTTTTTGGAAGTTTGGCAACCCCTTTCAATAAAAGTGTTATTCGCCAGTCCCTGCATTAGGCTACATCAAGAGGAAACAAACCTTAGAGATAGAACGTAGAACTACAGTATTTTGTCAAGTTTCAAGAAGCTAGCACAAACCGTGTTTGATTTAGAGTTCAAACTGCATCTGTCAATATAGGACAAAACAGAGTGAAACCTAAAAATTCAAACTGTTCCTGCAAACGAATGATTCAACCTAGGAGAACGAAACTTGGGCATCCAAGTTTGATTGGTGCACTGCTCATTACTTGAAAGTATCATGAAGGTCGTAAGAAAAAATATATGATGAGATTTCAGGAGACTGTAGTTTTTTGGCAGCCTAACAACGCCTTTCATTGTAAGTGTTATTCGCCAGTCTGTGCTGAAGGCTACATCAAGAGGAAACAAACCTTAGGGATAGAACGTAGAACTACTTTATTGTGTCATGTTTCAAGTAGCTAGCACAAACCGTGTTTGATTTAAAGTTCTAACTGCATCTGTCAATATAGGAGAAAACAGAGTGAAACCTAAAAATTCAAACTGTTCCTGCAAACGAATGCTTCAACCTAGAAGACCAAAACTTGGGCATCCAAGTGGGAATGGTGTACTGATCATTACTTGAAAGTATCATGAAGATTGGATGAAAAAATATATGTTGAGATTTCAGGAGACTCTAGTTTTTTGAAAGTTTGGCAACCCCTTTCAATATAAGTGTTATTCGCCAGTCCCTGCTTTAGGCTACATCAAGAGGAAACAAACCTTGGAGATAGAACGTAGAACTACTTTATTGTGTCAAGTTTCAAGAAGCTAGCACAAACCGTGTTTGATTTAGAGTTCTAGCTGCATCTGTCAATATAGGAGAAAACAGAGTGATACCTAGAAATTCAAACTGTTACTGCAAACGAATGCATCAACCTAGGAGAACGAAACTTGGGCATCCAAGTTTGATTGTTGTACTGCTCATTACTTGAAAGTAGCATTAAGGTCGGAAAAAAAATATGTGTTGAGATTTCAGGAGACTCTAGTTTTTTGGCAGCCTAACAACGCCTTTCATTGTAAGTGTTATTCGCCAGTCTGTGCTGAAGGCTACATCAAGAGGAAACAAACCTTAGATATAGAACATAGAACTACTTTATTGTGTCAAGTTTCGAGAAGCTAGCACAAACCGTGTTTGATTTAGAGGTCTAGCTGCATCTGTCAATATAGGAGAAAACAGAGTGAAACCTAGAAATTCAAACTGTTACTGCAAACGAATGCATCAACCTAAAAGAACGAAACTTGGGCATCCAATTTGATTGGTGTACTGCTCATTACTTGAAAGTATCATTAAGGTCGGAAAAAAAATATGTGTTGAGATTTCAGGAGACTCTAGTTTTTTGAAAGTTTGGCAACCCCTTTCAATATAAGTGTTATTCGCCAGTCCCTGCTTTAGGCTACATCAAGAGGAAACAAACCTTAGATATAGAACGTAGAACTACCTTATTGTGTCAAGTTTCGAGAAGCTAGTACAAACCGTGTTTGATTTAGAGTTCTAGCTGCATCTGTCAATATAGGAGAAAACAGAGTGAAACCTAGAAATTCAAACAGTTACTGCAAACGAATGCATCAACCTAAGAGAACGAAACTTGGGCATCCAAGTTTGATTGGTGTACTGCTCATTACTTGAAAGTATCATTAAGGTCGGAAAAAAAATATGTGTTGAGATTTCAGGAGACTCTAGTTTTTTGGCAGCCTAACAACGCCTCTCATTGTAAGTGTTATTCGCCAGTCTGTGCTGAAGGCTACATCAAGAGGAAACAAACCTTAGAGATAGAACGTAGAACTACTTTATTGTGTCATGTTTCAAGTAGCTAGAACAAACCGTGTTTGATTTAAAGTTCTAACTGCATCTGTCAATATAGGACAAAACAGAGTGAACCTAAAAATTCAAACTGTTCCTGCAAACGAATGCTTCAACCTAGGAGAATGAAACTTGGGCATCCAAGTGGGAATGGAGTACTGATCATTACTTGAAAGTATCATGAAGGTCGGAAGAAAAAATATATGATGAGATTTCAGGAGACTGTAGTTTTTTGGCAGCCTAACAACGCCTTTCATTGAATGTGTTATTCGCCAGTCTCTGCTTAAGGCTACATCAAGAGGAAACAAACCTTAGGGATAGAACGTAGAACTACTTTATTGTGTCATGTTTCAAATAGCTAGCACAAACCGTGTTTGATTTAAAGTTCTAACTGCATCTGTCAATATAGGAGAAAACAGAGTGAAACCTAAAAATTCAAACTGTTCCTGCAAACGAATGCTTCAACCTAGAAGAACAAAACTTGGGCATCCAAGTGGGAATGGTGTACTGATCATTACTTGAAAGTATCATGAAGATTGGATGAAAAAATATATGTTGAGATTTCAGGAGACTCTAGTTTTTTGAAAGTTTGGCAACCCCTTTCAATATAAGTGTTATTCGCCAGTCCCTGCTTTAGGCTACATCAAGAGGAAACAAACCTTGGAGATAGAACGTAGAACTACTTTATTGTGTCAAGTTTCAAGAAGCTAGCACAAACCGTGTTTGATTTAGAGTTCTAGCTGCATCTGTCAATATAGGAGAAAACAGAGTGATACCTTGAAATTCAAACTGTTACTGCAAACGAATGCATCAACCTAGGAGAACGAAACTTGGGCATCCAAGTTTGATTGTTGTACTGCTCATTACTTGAAAGTAGCATTAAGGTCGGAAAAAAAATATGTGTTGAGATTTCAGGAGACTCTAGTTTTTTGGCAGCCTAACAACGCCTTTCATTGTAAGTGTTATTCGCCAGTCTGTGCTGAAGGCTACATCAAGAGGAAACAAACCTTAGATATAGAACATAGAACTACTTTATTGTGTCAAGTTTCGAGAAGCTAGCACAAACCGTATTTGATTTAGAGGTCTAGCTGCATCTGTCAATATAGGAGAAAACAGAGTGAAACCTAGAAATTCAAACTGTTACTGCAAACGAATGCATCAACCTAGGAGAACGAAACTTGGGCATCCAATTTGATTGGTGTACTGCTCATTACTTGAAAGTATCATTAAGGTCGGAAAAAAAATATGTGTTGAGATTTCAGGAGACTCTAGTTTTTTGAAAGTTTGGCAACCCCTTTCAATATAAGTGTTATTCGCCAGTCCCTGCTTTAGGCTACATCAAGAGGAAACAAACCTTAGATATAGAACGTAGAACTACCTTATTGTGTCAAGTTTCGAGAAGCTAGTACAAACCGTGTTTGATTTAGAGTTCTAGCTGCATCTGTCAATATAGGAGAAAACAGAGTGAAACCTAGAAATTCAAACAGTTACTGCAAACGAATGCATCAACCTAAGAGAACGAAACTTGGGCATCCAAGTTTGATTGGTGTACTGCTCATTACTTGAAAGTATCATTAAGGTCGGAAAAAAAATATGTGTTGAGATTTCAGGAGACTCTAGTTTTTTGGCAGCCTAACAACGCCTCTCATTGTAAGTGTTATTCGCCAGTCTGTGCTGAAGGCTACATCAAGAGGAAACAAACCTTAGAGATAGAACGTAGAACTACTTTATTGTGTCAT
The DNA here is from genome assembly GCF_048772815.1 of Callospermophilus lateralis. NCBI lineage: Eukaryota > Metazoa > Chordata > Mammalia > Rodentia > Sciuridae > Callospermophilus > Callospermophilus lateralis. The sequence continues at coordinate 151,228 of NW_027514613.1, forward strand.
GTTTCAAGTAGCTAGAACAAACCGTGTTTGATTTAAAGTTCTAACTGCATCTGTCAATATAGGACAAAACAGAGTGAACCTAAAAATTCAAACTGTTCCTGCAAACGAATGCTTCAACCTAGGAGAATGAAACTTGGGCATCCAAGTGGGAATGGAGTACTGATCATTACTTGAAAGTATCATGAAGGTCGGAAGAAAAAATATATGATGAGATTTCAGGAGACTGTAGTTTTTTGGCAGCCTAACAACGCCTTTCATTGAATGTGTTATTCGCCAGTCTCTGCTTAAGGCTACATCAAGAGGAAACAAACCTTAGGGATAGAACGTAGAACTACTTTATTGTGTCATGTTTCAAATAGCTAGCACAAACCGTGTTTGATTTAAAGTTCTAACTGCATCTGTCAATATAGGAGAAAACAGAGTGAAACCTAAAAATTCAAACTGTTCCTGCAAACGAATGCTTCAACCTAGAAGAACAAAACTTGGGCATCCAAGTGGGAATGGTGTACTGATCATTACTTGAAAGTATCATGAAGATTGGATGAAAAAATATATGTTGAGATTTCAGGAGACTCTAGTTTTTTGAAAGTTTGGCAACCCCTTTCAATATAAGTGTTATTCGCCAGTCCCTGCTTTAGGCTACATCAAGAGGAAACAAACCTTGGAGATAGAAGGTAGAACTACTTTATGGTGTCAAGTTTCAAGAAGCTAGCACAAACCGTGTTTGATTTAGAGTTCTAGCTGCATCTGTCAATATAGGAGAAAACAGAGTGATACCTAGAAATTCAAACTGTTACTGCAAACGAATGCATCAACCTAGGAGAACGAAACTTGGGCATCCAAGTTTGATTGTTGTACTGCTCATTACTTGAAAGTATCATTAAGGTCGGAAAAAAAATATGTGTTGAGATTTCAGGAGACTCTAGTTTTTTGGCAGCCTAACAACGCCTTTCATTGTAAGTGTTATTCGCCAGTCTGTGCTGAAGGCTACATCAAGAGGAAACAAACCTTAGATATAGAACGTAGAACTACTTTATTGTGTCAAGTTTCGAGAAGCTAGCACAAACCGTGTTTGATTTAGAGTTCTAGCTGCATCTGTCAATATAGGAGAAAACAGAGTGAAACCTAGAAATTCAAACTGTTACTGCAAACGAATGCATCAACCTAGGAGAACGAAATTTGGGCATCCAAGTTTGATTGGTGTACTGCTCATTACTTGAAAGTATCATTAAATTCAGAAAAAAAAATATGTGTTGAGATTTCAGGAGACTCTAGTTTATTGGCAGCCTAACAACGCCTCTCATTGTAAGTGTTATTCGCCAGTCTGTGCTGAAGGCTACATCAAGAGGAAACAAACCTTAGAGATAGAACGTAGAACTACTTTATTGTGTCATGTTTCAAGTAGCTAGCACAAACCGTGTTTGATTTAAAGTTCTAACTGCATCTGTCAATATAGGAGAAAACAGAGTGAAACCTAAAAATTCAAACTGTTCCTGCAAACGAATGCTTCATCCTAGAAGAACAAAACTTGGGCATCCAAGTGGGAATGGTGTACTGATCATTACTTGAATGTATCATGAAGATTGGATGAAAAAATATATGTTGAGATTTCAGAAGACTCTAGTTTTTGGAAGTTTGGCAACCCCTTTCAATAAAAGTGTTATTCGCCAGTCCCTCCATTAGGCTTCATGAAGAGGAAACAAACCTTAGAGATAGAACGTAGAACTACAGTATTTTGTCAAGTATCAAGAAGCTAGCACAAACCGTGTTTGATTTAGAGTTCGAACTGCATCTGTCAATATAGGACAAAACAGAGTGAAACCTAAAAATTCAAACTGTTCCTGCAAACGAATGCTTCAACCTAAAAGAAAGAAAGTTGGGCATCCAAGTTTGATTGGTGCACTGCTCATTACTTGAAAGTGTCATGAAGGTCGGAAGAAAAAATATATGATGAGATTTCAGGAGACTGTAGTTTTTTGGCAGCCTAACAACGCCTTTCATTGAATGTGTTATTCGCCAGTCTCTGCCTAAGGCTACATCAAGAGGAAAGAAACCTTAGTGATAGAACGTAGAACTACTTTATTGTGTCATGTTTCAAGTAGCTAGCACAAACCGTGTTTGATTTAGAGTTCGAACTGCATCTGTCAATATAGGACAAAACAGAGTGAAACCTAAAAATTCAAACTGTTCCTGCAAACGAATGCTTCAACCTAGAAGAACAAAACTTGGGCATCCAAGTGGGAATGGTGTACTGATCATTACTTGAATTTATCATGAAGATTGGATGAAAAAATATATGATGAGATTTCAGGAGACTCTAGTTTTTTGAAAGTTTGGCAACCCCTTTCAAAATAAGTGTTATTCGCCAGTCCCTGCTTTAGGCTACATCAAGAGGAAACAAACCTTAGAGATAGAACGTAGAACTACTTTATTGTGTCAAGTCTCAAGAAGCTAGCACAAACCGTGTTTGATTTAGAGTTCTAGCTGCATCTGTCAATATAGGAGAAAACAGAGTGAAACCTAGAAATTCAAACTGTTACTGCAAACGAATGCATCAACCTAGGAGAACGAAACTTGGGCATCCAAGTTTGATTGGTGTACTGCTCATTACTTGAAAGTATCATTAAGGTCGGAAAAAAATATGTGTTGAGATTTCAGGAGACTCTAGTTTTTTGGCAGCCTAACAACGCCTTTCATTGTAAGTGTTATTCGCCAGTCTGTGCTGAAGGCTACATCAAGAGGAAACACACCTTAGAGATAGAACGTAGAACTACTTTATTGTGTCATGTTTCAAGTAGCTAGAACAAACCGTGTTTGATTTAAAGTTCTAACTGCATCTGTCAATATAGGACAAAACAGAGTGAACCTAAAAATTCAAACTGTTCCTGCAAACGAATGCTTCAACCTAGGAGAATGAAACTTGGGCATCCAAGTGGGAATGGAGTACTGATCATTACTTGAAAGTATCATGAAGGTCGGAAGAAAAAATATATGATGAGATTTCAGGAGACTGTAGTTTTTTGGCAGCCTAACAACGCCTTTCATTGAATGTGTTATTCGCCAGTCTCTGCTTAAGGCTACATCAAGAGGAAACAAACCTTAGGGATAGAACGTAGAACTACTTTATTGTGTCATGTTTCAAATAGCTAGCACAAACCGTGTTTGATTTAAAGTTCTAACTGCATCTGTCAATATAGGAGAAAACAGAGTGAAACCTAAAAATTCAAACTGTTCCTGCAAACGAATGCTTCAACCTAGAAGAACAAAACTTGGGCATCCAAGTGGGAATGGTGTACTGATCATTACTTGAAAGTATCATGAAGATTGGATGAAAAAATATATGTTGAGATTTCAGGAGACTCTAGTTTTTTGAAAGTTTGGCAACCCCTTTCAATATAAGTGTTATTCGCCAGTCCCTGCTTTAGGCTACATCAAGAGGAAACAAACCTTGGAGATAGAACGTAGAACTACTTTATTGTGTCAAGTTTCAAGAAGCTAGCACAAACCGTGTTTGATTTAGAGTTCTAGCTGCATCTGTCAATATAGGAGAAAACAGAGTGATACCTAGAAATTCAAACTGTTACTGCAAACGAATGCATCAACCTAGGAGAACGAAACTTGGGCATCCAAGTTTGATTGTTGTACTGCTCATTACTTGAAAGTATCATTAAGGTCGGAAAAAAAATATGTGTTGAGATTTCAGGAGACTCTAGTTTTTTGGCAGCCTAACAACGCCTTTCATTGTAAGTGTTATTCGCCAGTCTGTGCTGAAGGCTACATCAAGAGGAAACAAACCTTAGATATAGAACGTAGAACTACTTTATTGTGTCAAGTTTCGAGAAGCTAGCACAAACCGTGTTTGATTTAGAGTTCTAGCTGCATCTGTCAATATAGGAGAAAACAGAGTGAAACCTAGAAATTCAAACTGTTACTGCAAACGAATGCATCAACCTAGGAGAACGAAATTTGGGCATCCAAGTTTGATTGGTGTACTGCTCATTACTTGAAAGTATCATTAAATTCGGAAAAAAAAATATTGTTGAGATTTCAGGAGACTCTAGTTTATTGGCAGCCTAACAACGCCTCTCATTGTAAGTGTTATTCGCCAGTCTGTGCTGAAGGCTACATCAAGAGGAAAGAAACCTTAGAGATAGAACGTAGAACTACTTTATTGTGTCATGTTTCAAGTAGCTAGCACAAACCGTGTTTGATTTAAAGTTCTAACTGCATCTGTCAATATAGGAGAAAACAGAGTGAAACCTAAAAATTCAAACTGTTCCTGCAAACGAATGCTTCATCCTAGAAGAACAAAACTTGGGCATCCAAGTGGGAATGGTGTACTGATCATTACTTGAATGTATCATGAAGATTGGATGAAAAAATATATGTTGAGATTTCAGAAGACTCTAGTTTTTGGAAGTTTGGCAACCCCTTTCAATAAAAGTGTTATTCGCCAGTCCCTCCATTAGGCTTCATGAAGAGGAAACAAACCTTAGAGATAGAACGTAGAACTACAGTATTTTGTCAAGTATCAAGAAGCTAGCACAAACCGTGTTTGATTTAGAGTTCGAACTGCATCTGTCAATATAGGACAAAACAGAGTGAAACCTAAAAATTCAAACTGTTCCTGCAAACGAATGCTTCAACCTAAAAGAACGAAAGTTGGGCATCCAAGTTTGATTGGTGCACTGCTCATTACTTGAAAGTGTCATGAAGGTCGGAAGAAAAAATATATGATGAGATTTCAGGAGACTGTAGTTTTTTGGCAGCCTAACAACGCCTTTCATTGAATGTGTTATTCGCCAGTCTCTGCATAAGGCTACATCAAGAGGAAAGAAACCTTAGTGATAGAACGTAGAACTACTTTATTGTGTCATGTTTCAAGTAGCTAGCACAAACCGTGTTTGATTTAAAGTTCTAACTGCATCTGTCAATATAGGAGAAACAAGAGTGAAACCTAAAAATTCAAACTGTTCCTGCAAACGAATGCTTCAACCTAGAAGAACAAAACTTGGGCATCCAAGTGGGAATGGTGTACTGATCATTACTTGAATGTATCATGAAGATTGGATGAAAAAATATATGTTGAGATTTCAGGAGACTCTAGTTTTTTGAACGTTTGGCAACCCCTTTCAATATAAGTGTTATTCACCAGTCCCTGCTTTAGGCTACATCAAGAGGAAACAAACCTTAGAGATAGAACGTAGAACTACTTTATTGTGTCAAGTCTCAAGAAGCTAGCACAAACCGTGTTTGATTTAGAGTTCTAGCTGCATCTGTCAATATAGGAGAAAACAGAGTGGAACCTAGAAATTCAAACTGTTACTGCAAACGAATGCATCAACCTAGGAGAACGAAACTTGGGCATCCAAGTTTGATTGTTGTACTGCTCATTACTTGAAAGTATCATTAAGGTCGGAAAAAAAATATGTGTTGAGATTTCAGGAAACTCTAGTTTTTTGGCAGCCTAACAACGCCTCTCATTGTAAGTGTTATTCGCCAGTCTGTGCTGAAGGCTACATCAAGAGGAAACAAACCTTAGAGATAGAACGTAGAACTACTTTATTGTGTCATGTTTCAAGTAGCTAGCACAAACCGTGTTTGATTTAAAGTTCTAACTGCATCTGTCAATGTAGGAGAAAACAGAGTGAAACCTAAAAATTCAAACTGTTCCTGCAAACGAATGCTTCAACCTAGAAGAACAAAACTTGGGCATCCAAGTGGGAATGGTGTACTGATCATTACTTGAAAGTATCATGAAGATTGGATGAAAAAATATATGTTGAGATTTCAGGAGACTCTAGTTTTTTGAAAGTTTGGCAACCCCTTTCAATATACGTGTTATTCGCCAGTCCCTGCTTTAGGCTACATCAAGAGGAAACAAACCTTAGAGATAGAACGTAGAACTACTTTATTGTGTCAAGTTTCAAGAAGCTAGCACAAACCGTGTTTGATTTAGAGTTCTAGCTGCATCTGTCAATATAGGAGAAAACAGAGTGAAACCTAGAAATTCAAACTGTTACTGCAAACGAATGCATCAACCTAGGAGAACGAAACTTGGGCATCCAAGTTTGATTGTTGTACTGCTCATTACTTGAAAGTATCATTAAGGTCGGAAAAAAAATATGTGTTGAGATTTCAGGAGACTCTAGTTTTTTGGCAGCCTAACAACGCCTTTCATTGTAAGTGTTATTCGCCAGTCTGTGCTGAAGGCTACATCAAGAGGAAACAAACCTTAGATATAGAACATAGAACTACTTTATTGTGTCAAGTTTCGAGAAGCTAGCACAAACCGTGTTTGATTTAGAGGTCTAGCTGCATCTGTCAATATAGGAGAAAACAGAGTGAAACCTAGAAATTCAAACTGTTACTGCAAACGAATGCATCAACCTAGGAGAACGAAACTTGGGCATCCAAGTTTGATTGGTGTACTGCTCATTACTTGAAAGTATCATTAAGGTCGGAAAAAAAATATGTGTTGAGATTTCAGGAGACTCTAGTTTTTTGGCAGCCTAACAACGCCTCTCATTGTAAGTGTTATTCACCAGTCTGTGCTGAAGGCTACATCAAGAGGAAACAAACCTTAGAGATAGAACCTAGAACTATTTTATTGTGTCATGTTTCAAGTAGCTAGCACAAACCGTGTTTGATTTAAAGTTCTAACTGCATCTGTCAATATAGGAAAAAACAGAGTGAAACCTGAAAATTCAAACTGTTCCTGCAAACGAATGCTTCATCCTAGAAGAACAAAATTTGGGCATCCAAGTGGGAATGGTGTACTGATCATTACTTGAATGTATCATGAAGATTGGATGAAAAAATATATGTTGAGATTTCAGGAGGCTCTAGTTTTTTGAAAGTTTGGCAACCCCTTTCAATATAAGTGTTATTCGCCAGTCCCTGCTTTAGGCTACATCAAGAGGAAACAAAACTTAGAGATAGAACGTAGAACTACTTTATTGTGTCAAGTTTCAAGAAGCTAGCACAAACCGTGTTTGATTTAGAGTTCTAGCTGCATCTGTCAATATAGGAGAAAACAGAGTGAAACCTAGAAATTCAAACTGTTACTGCAAACGAATGCATCAACCTAGGAGAACGAAACTTGGGCATCCAAGTTTGATTGGTGTACTGCTCATTACTTGAAAGTATCATTAAGGTCGGAAAAAAATATGAGTTGAGATTTCAGGAGACTCTAGATTTTGGCAGCCTAACAACGCCTTTCATTGTAAGTGTTATTCGCCAGTCTGTGCTGAAGGCTACATCAAGAGGAAACAAACCTTAGGGATAGAATGTAGAACTACTTTATTGTGTCAAGTTTCAAGAAGCTAGCCCAAACCGTGTATGATTTAGAGTTTGAACTACATTTGTCAATATAGGAGAAAACAGAGTGAAACCTAAAAATTCAAACTGTTACTGCAAACGAATGCTTCAACGTAGGAGAATGAAAGTTGAGCATCCAAGTGGGATTGGTGTACTGATCATTACTTGAAAGTATCATGAAGATTGGATGAAAAAATATATGTTGAGATTTCAGAAGACTCTAGTTTTTGGAAGTTTGGCAACCCCTTTCAATAAAAGTGTTATTCGCCAGTCCCTGCATTAGGCTACATCAAGAGGAAACAAACCTTAGAGATAGAACGTAGAACTACAGTATTTTGTCAAGTTTCAAGAAGCTAGCACAAACCGTGTTTGATTTAGAGTTCGAACTGCATCTGTCAATATAGGACAAAACAGAGTGAAACCTAAAAATTCAAACTGTTCCTGCAAACGAATGCTTCAACCTAGGAAAACGAAACTTGGGCATCCAAGTTTGATTGGTGCACTGCTCATTACTTGAAAGTATCATGAAGGTCGTAAGAAAAAATATATGATGAGATTTCAGGAGACTGTAGTTTTTTGGCAGCCAAACAACGCCTTTCATTGTAAGTGTTATTCGCCAGTCTGTGCTGAAGGCTACATCAAGAGGAAACAAACCTTAGGGATAGAACGTAGAACTACTTTATTGTGTCATGTTTCAAGTAGCTAGCACAAACCGTGTTTGATTTAAAGTTCTAACTGCATCTGTCAATATAGGAGAAAACAGAGTGAAACCTAAAAATTCAAACTGTTCCTGCAAACGAATGCTTCAACCTAGAAGACCAAAACTTGGGCATCCAAGTGGGAATGGTGTACTGATCTTACTTGAAAGTATCATGAAGATTGGATGAAAAAATATATGTTGAGATTTCAGGAGACTCTAGTTTTTTGAAAGTTTGGCAACCCCTTTCAATATAAGTGTTATTCGCCAGTCCCTGCTTTAGGCTACATCAAGAGGAAACAAACCTTAGAGATAGAACGTAGAACTACTTTATTGTGTCAAGTTTCAAGAAGCTAGCACAAACCGTGTTTGATTTATAGTTCGAACTGCATCTGTCAATATAGCAGAAAACAGAGTGAAACCTAGAAATTCAAACTGTTACTGCAAACGAATGCATCAACCTAGGAGAACGAAACTTGGGCATCCAAGTTTGATTGTTGTACTGCTCATTACTTGAAAGTATCATTAAGGTCGGAAAAAAAATATGTGTTGAGATTTCAGGAGACTCTAGTTTTTTGGCAGCCTAACAACGCCTTTCATTGTAAGTGTTATTCGCCAGTCTGTGCTGAAGGCTACATCAAGAGGAAACAAACCTTAGATATAGAACTTAGAACTACTTTATTGTGTCAAGTTTCGAGAAGGTAGCACAAACCGTGTTTGATTTAGAGGTCTAGCTGCATCTGTCAATACAGGAGAAAACAGAGTGAAACCTAGAAATTCAAACTGTTACTGCAAACGAATGCATCAACCTAGGAGAACGAATCTTGGGCATCCAAGTTTGATTGGTGCACTGCTCATTACTTGAAAGTATCATG